>NC_084615.1:74449048-74496548 GCF_033978795.1 Nerophis ophidion
GTATAAACTCAACTTGTCGTGTTTGGAGGAAGAAGAATACCGTATTTTTCGGAGTATAAGTCGCTCCGGAGTATAAGTCGCACATGCAGAAAATGCATAATAAAGAAGGAAAAAAACATATATAAGTCGCACTGGAGTATAAGTCGCATTTTGGGGGGAAATGTATTTGATAAAACCCAATACCAAGAATAGACATTTGAAAGGCAATTTAAAATAAATAAAGAATAGTGAACAACAGGCTGAATAAGTGAGAGACAGAATGTGAAAAAAAAAATCCAGGAATTCACATTGTAGGAATTTTAAAGAATTTATTTGTAAATTATGGTGGAAAATAAGTATTTGGTCAACCATTCAAAGCTCTCACTGATGGAAGGAGGTTTTGGCTCAAAATCTCACGATACATGGCCCCATTCATTCTTTCCTTAACACGGATCAATCGTCCTGTCCCCTTAGCAGAAAAACAGCCCCAAAGCATGATGTTTCCACCCCCATGCTTCACAGTAGTTATGGTGTTCTTGGGATGCAACTCAGTATTCTTCTTCCTCCAAACACGACGAGTTGAGTTTATACCCAAAAGTTCTATTTTGGTTTCATCTGACCACATGACATTCTCCCAATCCTCTGATGTATCATCCATGTATCCATGTTGGTATAAACTCAACTTGTCGGGTTTGGAGGAAGAAGAATACCGTATTTTTCGGAGTATAAGTCGCTCCGGAGTATAAGTTGCACATGCAGAAAATGCATAATAAAGAAGGAAAAAAACATATATAAGTCGCATTTTGGGGGGAAATTTATTTGATAAAACCCAACACCAAGAATAGACATTTGAAAGTCAATTTAAAATAAATAAAGAATAGTGAACGACAGGCTGAATAAGTGAGAGACAGAATGTGAAAAAAAAAATCCAGGAATTCACATTGTAGGAATTTTAAAGAATTTATTTGTAAATTATGGTGGAAAATAAGTATTAGGTCAACCATTCAAAGCTCTCACTGATGGAAGGAGGTTTTGGCTCAAAATCTCACGATACATGGCCCTATTTATTCTTTCCTTAACACGGATTAATTGTCCTGTCCCCTTAGCAGAAAAACAGCCCCAAAGCATGATGTTTCCACCCCCATGCTTCACAGTAGGTGTGGTGTTCTTGGGTTGCAACTCAGTATTCTTCTTCCTCCAAACACGACGAGTTGAGTTTATACCAAAAAGTTCTATTTTGGTTTCATCTGACCACATGACATTCTCCCAATCCTCTGCTGTATCATCCATGTATCCATTTTGGTATAAACTCAACTCGTCGTGTTTGGAGGAAGAAGAATACCGTATTTTTCCGAGTATAAGTCGCTCCGGAGTATAAGTCGCACATGCAGAAAATGCATAATAAAGAAGGAAAAAAACATATATAAGTCGCACTGGAGTATAAGTCGCATTTTGGGGGGAAAGTTTTTTTGATAAAACCCAACACCAAGAATAGACATTTGAAAGGCAATTTAAAATAAATAAAGAATAGTGAACAACAGGCTGAATAAGTGAGAGACAGAATGTGAAAAAAAAAATCCAGGAATTCACATTGTAGGAATTTTAAAGAATTTATTTGTAAATTATGGTGGAAAATAAGTATTTGGTCAACCATTCAAAGCTCTCACTGATGGAAGGAGGTTTTGGCTCAAAATCTCACGATACATGGCCCCATTCATTCTTTCCTTAACACGGATCAATCGTCCTGTCCCCTTAGCAGAAAAACAGCCCCAAAGCATGATGTTTCCACCCCCATGCTTAGCAGCAGGTATGGTGTTCTTGGGATGCAACTCAGTATTCTTCTTCCTCCAAACACGACGAGTTGAGTTTATACCCAAAAGTTCTATTTTGGTTTCATCTGACCACATGACATTCTCCCAATCCTCTGCTGTATCATCCATGTATCCATTTTGGTATAAACTCAACTCGTCGTGTTTGGAGGAAGAAGAATACCGTATTTTTCGGAGTATAAGTCGCTCCGGAGTATAAGTCGCACATGCAGAAAATGCATAATAAAGAAGGAAAAAAACATATATAAGTCGCACTGGAGTATAAGTCGCATTTTGGGGGGAAATGTATTTGATAAAACCCAATACCAAGAATAGACATTTGAAAGGCAATTTAAAATAAATAAAGAATAGTGAACAACAGGCTGAATAAGTGAGAGACAGAATGTGAAAAAAAAATCCAGGAATTCACATTGTAGGAATTTTAAAGAATTTATTTGTGAATTATGGTAGAAAATAAGTATTTGGTCAACCATTCAAAGCTCTCACTGATGGAAGGAGGTTTTGGCTCAAAATCTCACGATACATGGCCACATTCATTCTTTCCTTAACACGGATCAATCGTCCTGTCCCCTTAGCAGAAAAACAGCCCCAAAGCATGATGTTTCCACCCCCATGCTTCACAGTAGGTATGGTGTTCTTGGGATGCAACTCAGTATTCTTCTTCCTCCAAACACGACGAGTTGAGTTTATACCAAAAAAGTTCTATTTTGGTTTCATCTGACCACATGACATTCTCCCAATCCTCTGCTGTATCATCCATGTATCCATTTTGGTATAAACTCAACTCGTCGTGTTTGGAGGAAGAAGAATACCGTATTTTTCGGAGTATAAGTCGCTCCGGAGTATAAGTCGCACATGCAGAAAATGCATAATAAAGAAGGAAAAAAACATATATAAGTCGCATTTTGGGGGGAAATTTATTTGATAAAACCCAACACCAAGAATAGACATTTGAAAGGCAATTTAAAATAAATAAAGAATAGTGAACAACAGGCTGAATAAGTGAGAGACAGAATGTGAAAAATAAATCCAGGAATTCACATTGTAGGAATTTTAAAGAATTTATTTTTGAATTATGGTAGAAAATAAGTATTTGGTCAACCATTCAAAGCTCTCACTGATGGAAGGAGGTTTTGGCTCAAAATCTCACGATACATGGCCCCATTTATTCTTTCCTCAACACGGATCAATCGTCCTGTCCCCTTAGCAGAAAAACCGCCCCAAAGCATGATGTTTCCACCCCCATGCTTCACAGTAGGTATGGTGTTCTTGGGATGCAACTCAGTATTCCTTTTCCTCCAAACACGACGAGTTGAGTTTATACCAAAAAAGTTCTATTTTGGTTTCATCTGACCACATGACATTCTCCCAATCCTCTGCTGTATCATCCATGTATCCATTTTGGTATAAACTCAACTCGTCGTGTTTGGAGGAAGAAGAATACCGTATTTTTCGGAGTATAAGTCGCTCCGGAGTATAAGTCGCACATGCAGAAAATGCATAATAAAGAAGGAAAAAAACATATATAAGTCGCACTGGAGTATAAGTCGCATTTTGGGGGGAAATTTATTTGATAAAACCCAACACCAAGAATAGACATTTGAAAGGCAATTTAAAATAAATAAAGAATAGTGAAACACAGGCTGAATAAGTGAGAGACAGAATGTGAAAAATAAATCCAGGAATTCACATTGTAGGAATTTTTAAGAATTTATTTGTGAATTATGGTAGAAAATAAGTATTTGGTCAACCATTCAAAGCTCTCACTGATGGAAGGAGGTTTTGGCTCAAAATCTCACGATACATGGCCCCATTCATTCTTTCCTTAACACAGATCAATCGTCCTGTCCCCTTAGCAGAAAAACCGCCCCAAAGCATGATGTTTCCACCCCCATGCTTCACAGTAGGTATGATGTTCTTGGGATGCAACTCAGTATTCTTCTTCCTCCAAACACGACGAGTTGAGTTTATACCAAAATGGATACATGGATGATACAGCAGAGGATTGGGAGAATGTCATGTGGTCAGATGAAACCTAAATAGAACTTTTTGGTATAAACTCAACTCGTCATATTTGGAGGAAGAAGAATACTGAGAATACAACAATGCGATATTCAGTGTTGACAGCTAAATTTTTTTGTGGACATGTTCTGTAAATATAGATGTTAAAGATTTCTTTTTTTGTGAAGAAATGTTTAGAATTAAGTTCATGAATCCAGATGGATCTCTATTCCAATCCCCAAAGAGGACACTTTAAAATGATGATTACTTCTATGTGTAGAAATCTTTATTTATAATTGAATCACTTGTTTATTTTTTCAACAAGTTTTTAGTTATTTTTATATCTTTTTTTCCAAATAGTTCAAGAAAAAACACTTAAAATGAGCAATATTTTGGACTGTTCCATCCATCCATTTTCTACCGCTTATTCCCTTTGGGGTTGCGGGGGGCGCTGGTGCCTATCTCAGCTACAATCGGGCGGAAGGCGGCGTACACGCTGGACAAGTCGCCACCTCATCGCAGGGCCAACACAGATAGACAGACAACATTCACACTCACATTCACACACTAGGGCCAATTTTTAGTGTTGCCAAGTTATACAATTTAATAAATCAAAAACTGATGACATAGTGCTGTATTTACTTCTTTATCTCTTTTTTTCAACCAAAAAGGCTTTGCTCTGATTAGGGCAGGGGTAGGGAACCTATGGCTCTAGAGCCAGATGCGGCTCTTTTGATGACTGCATCCGGCTCTCAGATAAATCTTAGCTGACAATGCTTAACAAGATAAGTAATTAATAATTCCGCTGGTAATCACAGTGTTAAAAATAACGTTCAAATTATAAAACATTCTCATGCATTTTAATCCAACCATCCGTTTTCTATCGCACCTGTTCAAGATGTTGCATTAAATGGTAAGAAGTATAATATTTATTATTGGTTCACTTTTAGAATAACAATTTTATTTAAAACAATAAGAGACTTAGTCCACTCTTAAAATGTTGGTTTTACTTAAAAATGCACACATTTATTTGTATTCAGAGTTAAAAAATATATTATATGGCTCTCACGGAAATACATTTTGAAATATTTGGCTTTCATGGCTCTCTCAGCCAAAAAGGTTCTGACCCCTGGATTAGGGGGTACTTGAATCAAAAAAAATGTTCACATGGGGGGTACATCACTGAAAAAAGGTTGAAAACCACTGCGCTACGCCATGCCGCCATTTAGCCTGTCCACCTGTGGTATGTTCCACATAAGTGTTTGATGAGCATTCCTCAACTTTCTCTCTTTTTTGCAACTTGTGCCAGCTTTTTACAGGCAAAAAATTCCAAATTAGCTGATATTTGCAATAAACAACAAACTAACGGTTCTAAGGTTACATATCTTGTCTTGGCAGTCAATTCAATTGAATATAGGTTGAAAAGGATTTGCAAATCATTGTATTCTGTTTTTATTTACCATTTACACAACGTGCCAACTTCACTGGTATTAGGTTTAGTACATTTTGTTCTAATTTTAAAAAAGGTGCTCTATTTTTCCATCCATTTTCTACCGCCTATTCCCTTTTGGGGTCGCTGGTGCCTATCTCAGCTACAATCGGGCGGAAGGCGGCGTACACCCTGGACAAGTCGCCACCTCATCGCAGGGAACAACACAGATAGACAACATTCACACTCACATTCACACACTAGGGACCATTTTTAGTGTTGCCAGGTTATACAATTTAATAAATCAGAAACTGATGACATAGTGCTGTATTTTACTTCTTTATCCCTTTTTTTCCAACCAAAAATGCTTTGCTCTGATTAGGGGGTATTTGAATTAAAAAAATGTTCACAGGGGGTACATCACTGATAAACGTTGAGAACCACTGCGCTACGCCATGCCGCCAATTAGCCTGTTCACCTTCACGGTGGCAGAGGGGTTAGTGCGTCTGCCTCACAATACAAAGTTCCTGCAGTCTTGGGTTCAAATCCAGGCTCGGGATCTTTCTGTGTGGAGTTTGCATGTTCTCCCCGTGAATGTTTAGGTTCCCTCCGGGTACTCCGGCTTCCTCCCACTTCCAAAGACATGCACCTGGGGATAGGTTGATTGGCAACACTAAAAATTGGCCCTAGTGTGTGAATGTGAGTGTGAATGTTGTCTGTCTATCTGTGTTGGCCCTGCGATGAGCTGGCGACCTGTCCAGGGTGTACCCTGCCTTCCGCCCGATTGTAGCTGAGATAGGCGCCAGCGCCCCCCGCCACCCCGAAAGGGAATAAGCGGTAGAAAATGGATGGATGGATGGACCTGTGGGATGATCCACATAAGTGTTTGATGAGCATTCCTCAACTTTCTCTCTTTTTGCCACTTGTGCCAGCTTTTTTAGAAATGTTACAGGCAAAAAATTCCAAATTAGCTGATATTTGCAAAAACCACAAACTAACGGTTCTGAGGTTAAATATCTTGTCTTGGCAGTCAATTCAATTGAATATAGGTTGAAAAGGATTTGCAAATCATTGTATTCTGTTTTTATTTACCATTTACACAACGTGCCAACTTCACTGGTATTAGGTTTAGTACATTTTGTTCCAATTTTTAAAAAGTGCTCTATTTTTGCCCAGGTTCGAGCGACAAGGCCAGCGTGGAGATCGTCATACTCATCGGGACCGGAGTCATCGCGGTCTTCTTCTGGGCCCTTCTCATCCTCATCTTCTGCAACGTCAAACGGGTCAGAGGTCGCCGCTTTAACACCTCGTGTGTCTGAGTGTTTGTGAGCGTCTGCCAGAGCGAATGACTCTGCAGCCTCTGACTCATGGTGGCTCAGTCACCTTCCTCTTTGAACGCTGGGGCTTTTATCCAGCAGAACAAGGACGAGCGTGACGGCTCCCAAAATTGCCGTTCATTATTTTGCTAACGTTGTCACATAACACATTGTCACTCGGCCGCGAAGCCTGTTAGGAATACTTTAGCACTTCTCTACTGTGCTCTCAAGGTCCTTTCGCTTGTCGCTCCCAGCCCACGACAACGTTACAGTGGGGCAAAAAAAGTATTTAGTCAGCCACCGATTATGCAAGTTCTCCCACTTAAAATGATGACAGAGGTCTGTAATTTTCATCATAGGTACACTTCAACTGTGAGAGACAGAATGTGAAAAAAAAATCCAGGAATTCACATTGTAGGAATTTTAAAGAATTTATTTGTAAATTATGGTGGAAAATAAGTATTTGGTCAACCATTCAAAGCTCTCACTGATGGAAGGAGGTTTTGGCTCAAAATCTCACGATACATGGCCCCATTCATTCTTTCCTTAACACGGATCAATCGTCCTGTCCCCTTAGCAGAAAAACAGCCCCAAAGCAGGATGTGTCCACCCCCATGCTTCACAGTAGGTATGGTGTTCTTGGGATGCAACTCAGTATTCTTCTTCCTCCAAACACGACAAGTTGAGTTTATACCAAAAAGTTCTATTTTGGTTTCATCTGACCACATGACATTCTCCCAATCCTCTGCTGTATCATCCATGTAACCATTTTGGTATAAACTCAACTCGTCGTGTTTGGAGGAAGAAGAATACCGTATTTTTCGGAGTATAAGTCGCTCCGGAGTATAAGTCGCACATGCAGAAAATGCATAATAAAGAAGGAAAAAATCATATATAAGTCGCATTTTGGGGGGAAATTTATTTGATAAAACCCAACACCAAGAATAGACATTTGAAAGGCAATTAAAATAAATAAAGAATAGTGAACAACAGGCTGAATAAGTGAGAGACAGAATGTGAAAAAAAAAAATCCAGGAATTCACATTGTAGGAATTTTAAAGAATTTATTTGTAAATAATAGTAGAAAATAAGTATTTGGTCAACCATCCAAAGCTCTCACTGATGGAAGGAGGTTTTGGCTCAAAATCTCACGATACATGGCCCCATTCATTCTTTCCTTAACACGGATCAATCGTCCTGTCCCCTTAGCAGAAAAACAGCCCCAAAGCATGATGTTTCCACCCCCATGCTTCACAGTAGGTGTGGTGTTCTTGGGATGCGACTCAGTATTCTTCTTCCTCCAAATACGACGAGTGAGTTTATACCAAAAAGTTCTATTTTGGTTTCATCTGACCACAAGACATTCTCCCAATCCTCTGGCGGCATACCTCGGTTGGTAGAGTGGCCGTGCCAGCAACTTGAGGGTTGCAGGTTCGATTCCCGCTTCCGCCATCCTAGTCACTGTCGTTGTGTCCTTGGGCAAGACACTTTACCCACCTGCTCCCAGTGCCACCCACACTGGTTTAAATGTAACTTAGATATTGGGTTTCACTATGTAAAGCGCTTTGAGTCACTAGAGAAAAGCGCTATATAAATATAATTCACTTCACTTTACTTCACTCTGCTGTGTCATCCATGTATCCATTTTGGTATAAACTCAACTCGTCGTGTTCGGAGGAAGAAGAATACCGTATTTTTCGGAGTATAAGTCGCACCTGCAGAAAATGCATAATAAAGAAGGGAAAAAACATATATAAGTCGCGCTGGAGTATAAGTCGCATTTTTGGGGGAAATTTATTTGACAAAAACCCAACACCAAGAATAGACATTTGAAAGGCAATTTAAAATAAATAAAGAATAGTGAACAACAGGCTGAATAAGTGTACCTTATATGACACATAAATAACCAACTGAGAAGGTGCCTGGTATGTTAACGTAACATATTATGGTAAGAGTCATTCAAATAACTAGAACATATAGAACAGGGGTCAGGAACCTTTTTGACTGAGAGAGCCATAAAAGCCAAATATTTTTAAAAGTATTTCCGTAAAAGCCATATTTTTTTTTTTTTTTTAACACTGAATATAACTATATGCGTGCATTTTTAAGAAAGACCAACATTTTTAGAGTTGAATAAGTCTCTTGTTTATTTGTAATAACATTGTTATTCTGAGGCTAACCAAAAATAAATAAAATACTTATTTCCATTAATGAGACTTCTTGAACAGGTGCGGTAGAAACCGGATGGATGAATGAAAACGCATGAGAATGTTTTATATTTTGAACGTTATTTTTGACACTGTGATTACCAGCAGAATTATTCATTAATTATCGCGTTAAGCAGTGTCAGCTGAGATTTATCTGAGAGCCAGGTGCAGTCATCAAAAGAGCCACATCTCTATAGAACATGCTATACGTTTACCAAACAATCTGTCACTCCTAATCGATAAATCCCATGAAATCTTATACGTCTAGTCTCTTACGTGAATGAGCTAAATAATATTGATATTTTACGATAATGTGTTAATTTCACACATAAGTCGCTCCTGATTATAAGTCGCATCCCTGGCCAAACTATGGAAAAAACTGCGACTTCCATCCATCCATTTTCTACCGCTTATTCCCTTTTGGGGTCGCGGGGGGCGCTGGCGCCTATCTCAGCTACAATCGGGCGGAAGGCGGGGTACACCCTGGACAAGTCGCCACCTCATCGCAGGGCCAACACAGATAGACAGACAACATTCACACTCACATTCACACACTAGGGCCAATTTAGTGTTGCCAATCAACCTATCCCCAGGTGCATGTCTTTGGAAGTGGGAGGAAGCCGGAGTACCCGGAGGGAGCCCACGCACTCACGGGGAGGACATACAAACTCCACACAGAAAGATCCCGAGCCTGGATTTGAACCCTTCGTATTGTGAGGCAGACGCACTAACCCCTCTGCCACCGTGAAGCCCAAAACTGCGACTTATAGTCCGAAAAATACGGTACTGAGTTGCATCCCAAGAACACCATACCTACTGTAAAGCATGGGGGTGGAAACATTATGCTTTGGGGCTGTTTTTCTGCTAAGGGGACAGGACGATTGATCCGTGTTAAGGAAAGAATGAATGGGGCCATGTATCGTGAGATTTTGAGCAAAACCTCCTTCCATCAGTGAGAGCTTTGAATGGTTGACCAAATACTTATTTTCCACCTTAATTTACAAATAAATTCTTTAAAATTCCTACAATGTGAATTCCTGGATTTTTTTTTCCATATTCTGTCTCTCACAGTTGAAGTGTACCTATGATGAACATTACAGAACTCTGTCATCATTTGAAGTGGGAGAACTTGCACAATCGCTGGCTGACTAAATACTTTTTTTCCCCCTTACTCTATGTCACGTCTCCACGTTTCTCAGATTAACCCCGCTGACATCAAGACGGGATATCTGTCAATCATCATGGACCCCGGCGTGGTTCCCGTGGACGAGCAGTGCGAATACCTGCCCTACGACTCCTCCCAGTGGGAAATCCCTCGAGATCGACTCCGACTGGGTGAGAGGGGGACAAGCAGAGATGCATGCTGGGATAATGGAGGGAACAGGTGGAGGGAATACCGAGGGGCAAGACGAGATGGATGAAACTGAATTAGTTTTTTCTTGAATTCTTAATGGAAGAATTTGGATTGCAGACAGCCCCAAAAAAAAAAAAAAAAGTGCTAATGTTTAATATGTGCTCGCTCCCTGCACGGATCTTTAAAACACCCCCAGGAAAAAGCATCTGCTCTCCGGCTGCAACTCATTGGAGCACACTCTTTTGAAAAGCGCTACAAATTGAGATAATAATTTCTCTGGCTGGTCTCCATAGCTGCCAGATGCATTTAGTATTTTTTTTTAATGAAATTACCATAGTAAATACCAACTCCGGCTCTAAATGTTGTCTCTTTGTGCCCCTGGAAACAGGGAAGGTGTTAGGCCATGGCGCCTTCGGGAAGGTAATAGAGGCATCAATCTACGGCATCAGCAAGAACATACGTCCGGACACGGTGGCTGTCAAGATGTTGAAAGGTGGGATTTATCGTTGTGTGTGTGTAAAATAGTCCACAATCAAATATCCGTTATATATTCATGGGGTCACTGTTGTGGTGCGGCGTCCGAACGCCAAATGATTGGAAGGCCGACTTTCAGTTTTTGTCGAAAACGTGCCGTGTTTGACAAAACGTGCCTTAAACACGTGTAAAACAGGACAAAAAAAAACAAAAAAAATCAAAGTAGCGACTTAAAACAATCAAAAGTACAAACCCCGTTTCCATATGAGTTGAGAAAATAGATTAGATGTAAATAAAAATTGAATACAATGATTTGCAAATCAGGGCTTCACGGTACTTGAACTCCTCCACTTGGGGCAGGGTCTCCTCCCCAACCCGGAGATGGCACTCCACCCTTTTCCGGGCGAGAACCATGGACTCGGACTTGGAGGTGCTGATTCTCATTCCGGTCGCTTCACACTCGGCTGCGAACCGATCCAGCGAGAGCTGAAGATCCCGGTCAGATGAAGCCATCAGGACCACATCATCTGCAAAAAGCAGAGACCTAATCCTGCGGCTACCAAACGGAACCCCTCAACGCCTTGACTGCGCCTGGAAATTCTGTCCACAAAAGTTATGAACAGAATGGGTGACAAAGTAATGCGGACGTTGTACCGATCCGTTGTGGTGAAGAAGGAGCTGAGCCGGAAGGCAAAGCTCTCAATTTACCGGTCGATCTACGTTCCCATCCTCACCTATGGTCATGAGCTTTGGGTCATGACCGAAAGGATAAGATCACGGGTACAAGCGGCCGAAATGAGTTTCCAGGTCTCTCCCTTAGAGATAGGGTGAGAAGCTCTGCCATCCGGGAGGAACTCAAAGTAAAGCCGCTGCTCCTTCACATCGAGAGGAGCCAGATGAGGTGGTTCGGGCATCTGGTCAGGATGCCACCCGAACGCCTCCCTAGGGAGGTGTTTAGGGCACGTCCAACCGGTAGGAGGCCACGGGGAAAACCCAGGACACGTTGGGAAGACTATGTCTCCCGGCTGGCCTGGGAACGCCTCGGGATTCCCCGGGAAGAGCTAGACGAAGTGGCTGGGGAGAGGGAAGTCTGGGTTTCCCTGCTTAGGCTGTTGCTCCCGCGACCCGACCTCGGATAAGCGGAAGATGATGGATGGATGGATGGGCTTCACGGTGGCAGAGGGGTTAGTGCGTCTGCCTCACAATACGAAGGTCCTGCAGTCCTGGGTTCTAATCCAGCCTCGGGATCTTTCTGTGTGGAGTTTGCATGTTCTCCCCGTGACTGCGTGGGTTCCCTCCGGGTACTCCGGCTTCCTCCCACTTCCAAAGACATGCACCTGGGGATAGGTTGATTGGCAACACTAAATTGGCCCTAGTGTGTGAATGTGAGTGTGAGTGTTGTCTGTCTATCTGTGTTGGCCCTGCGATGAGGTGGCGACTTGTCCAGGGTGTACCCCGCCTTCCGCCCGATTGTAGCTGAGATAGGCGCCAGCGCCCCCCGCGACCCCGAAAGGGAATAAGCGGTAGAAAATGGATGGAGGGATGGATGGGATTTGCAAATCATTTTCAACCCATATTCAGTTGAATATGCTACAAAGACAACATATTCGATGTTCAAACTGATAAAAAAAAAAAATTTTGTGGCAATTAATCATTACCTTTAGAATTCGATGCCAGCAACACGTGACAAAGAAGTTGGGAAAGGTGGCAATAAATACTAATAAAGTTGGTGAATGCTCATCAAACACTTATATGGAACATCCCACAGGTGTGCAGGCTAATTGGGAACAGGTGGGTGCCATGATTGGTTTAAAGCAGCTTCCATGAAATGCTAAGTAATTCACAAACGAGGATGGGGCGAGGGTCAGCACTTTGTAAGCAAATTGTCGAACAGTTTTAGAACAACATTTCTCAACGAGCTATTGCAAGGAATTTAGGGATTTAACCATCTACGGTCCGTGAAATCATCAAAAAGTTCAGAAAATCAGGAGAAATCACTGCACGTAAGCGAAGATATTACAGACTTCTGATCCCTCATGCGGTACTGCATTAAAACCAGACATCAGTGTGTAAAGGATATCACCACATGGGCTCAGGAACACTTCATAAAACCACTGTCAGTAACTACAGTTGGTCCCTACATCTGTAAGTGCAAGTTAAAACTCTACTATGCAAAGCCAAACCCATTTATCAACAATATCCTGAAATGCCGCGGGCTCGGCTGGGCCCTAGCTCACCTAAGATAGAAAGGTGTTCTGTGGTCTGACGAGTCCACATTTCAAATTATATTTAGAAACAGAGGACGTGGTGTCCTCCAGAACAAAGAGGAAAATAACCATTCGGATTGTTATAGGCGCAAAGTTCAAAAGCCAGCATGTGTGATGGTATGGGGGTGCATTAGTGCCCAAGGCATGGGTAACTTACACATCTGTGAAGGCACCATTAATGCTGAAAGGTCCATACAGGTTTTGGAGCAACATATGTTGTCATTCAAGCAATGTTATCATGGATGCCCCTGCTTATTTCAGCAAAACATGTGTAACAAAAGCGTGGCTTTGTAAAAAAAAGAGTGCGGGTAGTTTCCTGGCCCGCCTGCAGTCCTGACCTGTCTCCCATCGAAAATGTCTGGCACGTTATGAAGCATAAAATACGACAGCAGAGACCCCGGACTGTTGAACGACTGAAGCGCTACATAAAACAAGAATGGGAAAGAATTCCACTTTCAAAGCTTCAACAATTTCCTCAGTTCCGAAACGTTTATTGAGTGTTGTTAAAAGACAAGGTGATGCAACACAGTGGTGAACATGCCCTTTCCCAACTACTTTGTCACGTGTTGCAGCCATGAAATTCTAAGTTAATTATTATTTGCAAAAAAAAAAAATAAAGTTTATGAGTTTGAACATCAGATATGTTGTCTTTATAGTGCATTCAAATGAATATGGGTTGAAAAGGATTTGCAAATCATTGTATTCCGTTTATATTTTTCATCCAAAACAATTTCCCAACTCATATGGAAACGGGGTTTGTACCAAGCAAAGATTGTACCATATTTTTCAGACTGCAAGGAAGGCGCACTTATAATCCTTTCATTTTCTCAAAACTGGACAATGCGCCTTATATAACTTAGTGCGCCTAATGTACGGAATAATTCTGGTTGTGCTTACCGACCTCGAAGCAATTTTAATTGGTACATGGTGTGACGACAAGTGTGACCAGTAGATGGCAGTCATACATAAGAGATATGTGTGAACTGCAATATGATGGTAGTCACACATAAGAGATAGGTGTCGACTGCAACATGACTCAAGTATACAACACCAACATTTTATATGTTCCATTGAAAATATAGAACATTACACACGTCGCTCAAAAATCTATCAACATGTTTTGGAACGACTTTGGTAAGCTATGAAGCTGCACCGCTTGATGGATTGTACTGTGCTGCAACATATAAGTATTATGTTGTATATCTTTTGGTTTCCCCTGGTTGTTGGGGGGGGAGGGTTGCCCACATATGCGGTCCTCTCCAAGGTTTCTCATAGTCATCATTGTCACTGTCACCGACGTCCCTATGGGGTGAGTTTTTCCTTGCCCTTATGTGGGCTCTGTACCGAGGATGCCGTTGTGGTTTGTGCAGCCCTTTGAGGCACTTGTGATTTAGGGCTATATAAATAAACATTGATCGATTGAATGATTGATATTATGGTGTGTGTAAAAAGGTAAGACATTATTCGGCGTTCTGTTTCGCATTATTATGGAAACGCAACTTTTCTTACTTTCTGATACTTGCTGATCTGTATTTGGGATTTGCAAAAGTCCTGAAAATTTGTGGGTGTCCACCTTTGTAGTCCGTGCGACCCCGTAGTCGATAAGCTTCATCTTTTTCTCTATGTTCTTGTTATGGGAAATTCATCCTCCGCTGTTGCTATTTCTAATATAATTTAGTGTCCATCCATCCATCCATCCATCTTCTTCCGCTTATCCGAGGTCGGGTCGCGGGGGCAGCAGCCTAAGCAGGGAAGCCCAGACTTCCCTCTCCCCAGCCACTTCGTCTAGCTCTTCCCGGGGGATCCCGAGGCGTTCCCAGGCCAGCCGGGAGACATAGTCTTCCCAACGTGTCCTGGGTCTTCCCCGTGGCCTCCTACCGGTTGGACGTGCCCTAAACACCTCCCTAGGGAGGCGTTCGGGTGGCATCCTGACCAGATGCCCGAACCACCTCATCTGGCTCCTCTCGATGTGGAGGAGCAGCGGCTTTACTTTGAGTTCCTCCCGGATGGCAGAGCTCCTCACCCTATCTCTAAGGGAGAGCCCCGCCACACGGCGGAGGAAACTCATTTCGGCCGCTTGTACCCGTGATCTTATCCTTTCGGTCATGACCCAAAGCTCATGACCATAGGTGAGGATGGGAACGTAGATCGACCGGTAAATTGAGAGCTTTGCCTTCCGGCTCAGCTCCTTCTTCACCACAACAGATCGTTACAACGTCCGCATTACTGAAGACGCCGCACCGATCCGCCTGTCGATCTCACGATCCACTCTTCCCCCACTCAGTTTTTATATCTGTCAGTAAACTTGCCATGAAAGTGCTAAAACATACCGGTGTAGTGAGTTATCATTATTTACCCAAGGAACTTGAGCGATCTGATCGGACGGTTTTTCACGGGTCATTGCACTAGTGCGCTCCATTATTGATTTAAGTACTGCCTGGATGTCATTAAAACAGTTAGTTCCATCTTTTGACACTTCTTCCACTCCCGTCCTTGCACGCTACACCGCTATGACGGGGAAAAACTTTGCAGAAGGTGAGCCACGTAAATAAGACCGCCGACAAAACGGTGCATCCTGAAGAGACTGCCAGAAAGCGGCTTGAAGATGATCTATAAAACATCATCTATCCAACACTATGACCAAAGAACTACCATTATGTAGACCACAAAAAAGTGTTTTCTAATTAGAAAAAAATATGACTCCTTTAATGTGCTTTTTGTATGAAAATAAACCTGACCCGCTCATCAGCAGTACGCCCTATGGTCCGGAAAATACGGTACTCTTATAAATGCTATCAAACCAATAACATAATGAGGTGAATTAGACTTGTTGAGACCAGTGATGAGTACCGAGTTCATCCACTCTGTCACAGTCACTCAATGGAAATTCTAATATAAAATGCAGTAAAACACCAAACAAATAAAATTTAAACTTGCATAAACTCACTCGGACAGAACACATTAAGCCTACAAAGTCCAGCGTATCAACAATCATAAAATTGAGCTAAGTAGAGTTTTATGTGTCTCTTCCAGGCGCAAACATTCCCCAGTCCTCTAATAGCGTGAGGCACTTCGTTCCATTCGGATGACGCTCTAACGGAGGCCGAATTTTTTAACTTTACCGTCAGCGGCGTCGTTAACCTTAATGGTGGCCGATGAACGTGTGAAATTGTCATGCATTTGCATCATTGTGGTTCTTGTCCAGCATACTGGAGCTTGCTCTCAGCAGGACATCAGTATGTTGTGTCCGACTGTGGCAAATACTCGGAAAAGTGCAAAACACACGCAAACCTCAAAAACATAGGATACAAAGGAAACAACACAAGTGTGATAAAAGGGGAAGATATTTATCAATAGTTAAAGGGGAACATTATCACAATTTCAAAAGGGTTAAAAACAATAAAAATCAGTTCCCAGTGGCTTGTTGTATTTTTTGAAGTTTTCTCAAAATTTTACTGGTCTCTGAATATCCCTAAAAAAGCTTTAAAGTGCTTGATTTTCGCTATTTGCGATGCGACTGTCCATTTCCCTGTGACGTCACACAGTGCTGCCAATGTAAACAAACAATGGCGAATAGCACAGCAAGATATAGCGACATTAGCTCGGATTCAGACTCGGATTTCAGCGGCTTAAGCGATTCAACAGATTACGCATGTTTTGAAACGAATGGTTGGAGTATGAAAGTGTTGAAGAAGAAATTGAAGCTATTGAGCGAATAGCTATTGGCGCTATTCATAGCCATAGCATGGCCGAATAGCTGCGTTAGCATCGCCGGTAAAATGTGCGGACCAAACGATCAGGACTTTCTCATCTTGTGACACTGGAGCAACTTAAATCCGTCGATTGGTAAGGGTTTTTTTCGCATTAAATGTGGGTGGAAAGAAACGTAATATCGTTGCAAATGCATCTGCAGGTTATCCATACATCTCTGTGCCATGTCTGCTTTAGCACCGCCGGTAAATAGCATGTTAGCATCGATTAGCTGGCAGTCAACATCAACAAAACTCACCTTTGTGATTTCGCTGACCTTATCGTTGCAAATGCATCTGCAGGTTATCCATACATCTCTGTGCCATGTCTGCTTTAGCACCGCCGGTAAATAGCATGTTAGCGTCGATTAGCGTAGCATGTTAGCATCCATTAACTGGAAGTCACGCCGCGACCAAATATATCTGATTAGCCCAGGAGTGCCCATTACGTCGATCACGAGCTACCAATCGACCGCGGGGGGTGTGTCAGTCGATCTCCAGCCAGGCTTTTAAAAAAAATAGACCTAAAAATTAATGATCATCAATCTTCACCAAGACGTCACTTAAATGACATTCACGGTACCGGAGGGTCTTGTGAGATGACGCTGGCTGCTGCAAGATCATTATTATGAAAATATGACCGAGAGGAAGGCGAGAAACACTTTTTATTTCAACAGACTCTCGCGCCGTACCTTCCGTCAAAACTCTAAAGGCCGACTGCACATTTCCTATCTTCACAATAAAAGCCCTGCTTCATGCTGCCTGCGCTAACTAAATACAGAGTCTAGGAAAACTGGCGTGCACAAGCGATCCCTCAGAAAGCTGGCGTGCACATCACTTGTGCACGCCAGCTTTCCGAGACTCTTATTTTGTTAGCGCAGGCAGCATGAAGCAGGGCTTTTATTGTGAAGATAGGAAATGTGCAGTCGGCCTTTAGAGTTTTGACGGAAGGGACGGCGCGAAAGTCTGTTGAAATAAAAAGTGTTTCTCGCCTTCCTCTCTGTCATTTTTTCATAATAATGAACTGGCAGCAGCCAGCGTCATCTCACAAGACCCTCGGGTGCCGTGAATGTCAAACAAGCAAGCTACGGAATTTGCCGCCAATGTTTTTCTTGTAAAGTGTATGGAAGCTGGATGAATTAGATGCCAAAAACCAACCACTTTCATGTGGTATTGTACAGAAAGGACAACTTTTTTTCTCCTCCATTTGAAAATGTGGGCGTTATCATCATTACTGTCTGATTCCAATCAATGCAAGTCATCAGAATCAGGTAATACACCAACTTATATTCTTGTTTTTGTGAAAGAAAGAAATCTATATGTGTTACACATGCTTGTATTATCATTAAACACATTTAACTTGTTTACAAAAATGTTTCTTTCATAAATAAATAAATATAAATGATATATATAAATGAGGTAGATCCCCTCGAGTTGGTCAATTGAAAAGTAGCTCGCCTGCAGAAAAAGTGTGGGCACCCCTGCATTAGCACATAAGTCAACATCAACAAAACTCACCTTTGTGATTTCGTTGACTTTATCGTTGCAAATGCATCTGCATGTTATCCATACATCTCTGTGCCATGTCTGTCATCGCCGGTAAAATGTGCAGACACTTTGGCACATTCAATGGGGGTCTGGCGGCAGACACTTTGGCATCTTCGGGCCAGTGGTGCAACTTGAATCCCTCCCTGTTAGTGTTGTTACACCCTCTGACAACACACCGACGAGGCATGATGCCTCCAAGGTTCCAAAAAATAGTCGAAAAAACGGAAAATAACAGAGCTGAGACCCAATGTTTACAATGTGTTGAAAATTAAAATGGCGGCTGTATTACCTCGGCAACGTCACATTCTGACGTCATCCCCTCCAGAGCGATAAACAGAAAGGCGTTTAATTCGCCAAAATTCACCCATTTAGAGTTCGGAAATCAGTTAAAAAAAATATATGGTCTTTTTTCTGCACCATCAAGGTATATATTGACGCTTACATAGGTCCGGTGATAATGTTCCCTTCTAAATGTTGCCTCTGACGCTGTTATCAGACTGATTGGTCTGATGAGAGCCCTGCTCAGGACGGTGGTCGTGTTGACGTGCTTGACCAGCGTGAAGGCGGCCTCTACGTATAAACATCTATGTGTAAGTCCTAGCAGTCTGAGAGGGATACACACAGTGGGGCAAAAAAGTATTTAGTCAGCCACCGATTGTGAAAGTTCTCCCACTTAAAATGATGACAGAGGTCTGTAATTTTCATCATAGGTACACTTCAACTGTGAGAGACAGAATGTGAAGAAAAAATCCAGGAATTCACATTGTAGGAATTTTAAATAATTTATTTGTAAACTATGGTGGAAAATAAGTATTTGGTCAACCATTCAAAGCTCTCAATGATGGAAGGAGGTTTTGCCTCAAAATCTCACGATACATGGCCCCATTCATTCTTTCCTTAACACGGATCAATCGTCCTGTCCCCTTAGCAGAAAAACAGCCCCAAAGCATGATGTTTGCACCCCCATGCTTCACAGTAGGTATGGTGTTCTTGGGATGCAACTCAGTATTCTTCTTCCTCCAAACACGACAAGTTGACTTTATACCAAAATGGATACATGGATGATACAGCAGAGGATTGAGAGAATGTCATGTGGTCAGATGAAACCAAAATACAACTTTTTGGTATAAACTCAACTCGTCGTGTTTGGAGGAAGAAGAATACTGAGTCGCATCCCAAGAACACCACACCTACTGTGAAGCATGGGGGTGGAAACATCATGCTTTGGGGCTGTTTTTCTGCTAAGGGGACAGGACGATTGATCCGTGTTAAGGAAAGAATGAATGGGGCCATGTATCGTGAGATTTTGAGCCAAAACCTCCTTCCATCAGTGAGAGCTTTGAATGGTTGACCACATACTTATTTTCCACCATAATTTACAAATATATATTTTTTAATTCCTACAATGTGAATTCTTGGATTTTTTTTCCACATACCGTCTCTCACAGTTGAAGTGTACCTATGATGAAAATTACAGACCTCTGTCATCATTTTAAGTGGGAGAACTTGCACAATCGGTGGCTGACTAAATGTTTTTTTTTCCCCACTGTAAGTATTCACAGCCTTTTCTCAATGTTTTGTTGATGCATCATAGCATACCTTATTCACATTGTCATTATGGGGTATTGTCTGTAGAATTTTGAGGACATAAATGAATGTCTTCTATTTTGGAATAAGGCTGTGACATGACAAAATGTGTAAAAGCGCTGTAAATATACATTGCAGAGCTACTGATGTCGTGAGTTGTGTTTTAGTCACGGATAACCTCCAAGTTGACTTATGCAGTAAAAGTAAATAGACACAGCTTCGCCCTGCTCATTATGGCGGCCGGGTTGGCGTCCCCTTAAATGGACAGCAGCGTCACAGATGGCGTGTACGTATTCATATTTATGTAGGGCTTACTTTCCAGTAGCCTGCTAACTTCCAGTTTCATGGTACTTTCCTTGTGTTGTCCCCAGATTGCAAGCGTGTGTTTTGGATGTTGCTGTGCATTTATCCCATACTTGTGTTTTGTAAAGGTTGCGTGTTTTTTGGCGGTTTGTCGGTGTTTTGGATGTTGTTGTGCATTTTTTAGTTGCGTGCATGTGTTTTCTGGGTTTGTGTATAGAAACAGAGCTGAGATCCGGTTTTTACTCACTTTTTAAAAGACCAAACAGAAGCGTGGATTATGCTGGTCCTAAAGCAAGGGGGTCAACTCATTTTCATCAAAATTAAAGCTACTTCAGAGGGCCGCTTAAAATAGCAAAATATAAATAAATATAACAATAGAAATGTAGAGTATAGAGGCCTCAATTGCCGCTTTTGATGTTTACCAACAAATCTGCTTAGGTATCACAAGTCAAGGGGACAGATATTGCAGAATTTAGAATTATATCAAAACACAATTAACCCCTCCGCCCCTCCCCGGTTGTTCCTAGTCATCATCACAGGTGCATGCTCTTTCAGGCAATTAGTGCGAGAGGAATACACATACATATGCACACATATATACATACATATATGCACATATATATACATACATGAACATATACTTACATATATATATATATATATATATACACACACACAAACATACATCTATATATATATATATACACACATGCACATATATATACATATATATACACACACACATAAACATCTATATATATATTATATATACATACACACATATATACATACAAAAAATTAAATATATATATATTTACATACACACACATATATATACACATTTATATATATACACACACACACACACATATATATATATATACACACATGTATATATACATACACACACACACATATACATATATATGTATACACATATATACACAAACATATACATACATACATATATATACCCACACATACACACATACATATACACACATACATACATACCCACACACACACACATATACACACACATATATATATATATATATATATATATATATATATATATATATATATATATATATATACACACATACATATATACACACACACACACACATATATGTATATACATACTCACACAAGAACACACACATTTAAATATATATATATTTACGTATATGTATATATGTATATTTTTTTTTTACATACACACACACATACAGTGGGGCAAAAAAGTATTTAGTGCAAGTTCTCCCACTTAAAATGATGACAAAGGTCTGTAATTTTCATCATAGGTACACTTCAACTGTGAGAGACAGAATGTGGGATAAAAATCCAGGAATTCACATTGTAGGAATTTTAAAGAATTTATTTGTAAATTATGGTGGGAAATAAATATTTGGTCAACCATTCAAAGCTCTCACTGATGGAAGGAGGTTTTGGCTCAAAATCTCACGATACATGGCCCCATTCATTCTTTCCTTAACACGGATCAATTGTCCTGTCCCGTTAGCAGAAAAACAGCCCCAAAGCATGATGTTTCCACCCCCATGCTTCACAGTAGGTCTGGTGTTCTTGGGATGCAACTCAGTATTCTTCTTCCTCCAAACACGACAAGTTGAGTTTATACCAAAATGGATACATGGATTATACAGCAGAGGATTGGGAGAATGTCATGTGGTCAGACGAAACCAAAATAGAACTTTTTGGTATAAACTCAACTTGTGTTTAAGACTTAAAAAGTAGGCGTTGATAAAATTATTTACTGCTGTGAGATGTATCATGATGTTGCTGGTGTTCAGCCTCTTGTTCTAATAAAAAAAGGAATTTTTTCACATCTTTATTTACACAAATTACATACAATACTGAAAAGAGTAATGATGAATACAGGTACCCATAAGGAATATTGAAATTGGTATCTGTAAAATCCCAAATATATCCATCACTACCGACAAGTACTGTCAAACACACAGTAAAACATACTCCATGCTACTATAAAAGGTGACTAGATGGTTGTTATTTCATGAATAGACG
Organism: Nerophis ophidion; assembly: GCF_033978795.1. NCBI lineage: Eukaryota > Metazoa > Chordata > Actinopteri > Syngnathiformes > Syngnathidae > Nerophis > Nerophis ophidion. The sequence continues at coordinate 74,471,138 of NC_084615.1, forward strand.
GCTCTAATTATTTGAAAATATTCAGAGAGTCAAACAGTTTTATGTGCTCTAATTAAAAATATTTGATTTCCTGATAATAATCCTACATCATGGAAATGGGTTTAACGGAACCAATTCCAATTAACAGTGAAAAATAGGTTTTTTTTGCAGTTTCTAGCAGTGTGTACCCACAATGTCGACTGTAAAGCGCAATTAAAATCCATTAATTTTCTCAAAAAACAACAATACGCCTTATAACCCGGTGCACCTAATGTACGGCGAAATTCTGGTTGTGCTCACCGACCTAGAAGCAATTTTATTTGGTACATAGTGTAATAAGTATGACCAGTAGATGGCAGTAAAACACAAGAGATACGTGTAAACTGCAAGATGACGCCAGTAAACAGCACCAAAACTTTAAATGTTCCGTTAAGAATATAGAAAAATTACACACGGCGCTCATAAATCTGCCAAAATGTTTTTAATACGACTTTGGTAAGCTATGAAGCTGCACTGCTTGATGAATGTCGGCATAGTAAACATACGAGTATTATTATGGTGTGTGAAGTGAATTGAAGTTAATTATATTTATATAGCGCTTTTTCTCTAGTGACTCAAAGCACTGTACATAGTGAAACCCAATATCTAAGTTACATTCAAACCAGTGTGGGTGGCACTGGGAGCAGGTGGGTAAAGTGTCTTGCCCAAGGACACAACGGCAGTGACTAGGATGGCGGATGTGGGAATCGAACCTGCAACCCTCAAGTTGCTGGCACAGCCGCTCTACCAACCGAGCTAAACCACCACAAATGTGTGTGTAAGGACTGCAAAATGGCACCTATTAGCAGACATTACCTGGCGTTGTGTTTTTTAATATATTATGCAAAACTAACTTATTACCTTCTGGTACCTGCTGATGTGTATTTGGGATCTGCATAAGTCCTGAAAATGTGCGCGCTTCCGCCATTGTAGTCCGTACCGACAACGTAGTCACGAGTTTCTTCTTTTTCCTCACTTTTCTTGTTATGGGACATTCATCTAAAACTGTAGTGAGTTTACATAATTCACCCACGGAAATTTAGTTATTAGAGGGTTATTAGTGATGATTTTTCACGGGACAAATTTCCGGCGTTGATGTTGCATTATTGAGCCACGGATGAGGAAATGCTGATCTGTTTTTGATTTAAGTAAAGTCTGAATGTCATTAAAACAGTTAGCTCCATCTTTTGACACTTGTTCCACTCCCGTCCTTGCACGCTACACCGCTACAACAAAGATGACGGGGAGAAGACGCTGCCGAAGGTGAACCACGTAAATAAGGCCGCCCACAAAATGGCGCATCCTAAAGAGACTGCTATAAAGCGGCTGGAAAATGGTCCGTAAAACAATCTATGCAACATTTTTACCAAAGAACCACCATTTCATGTTATGTGGACCACAAGTGTCTTAAATAAAAAAAAATAAAAATCATAATATGACCCCATTAATGTGCCTTATATGTATGTGCATTTTGTATGAAAATAGACCTGAACAGACCCGTTCATCGGTAGTGCGCTTTTTAATCCGGTGCGCCCTATGGTCCGAAAAATACGGTCTATGGTCTTTGGAGTACCGGATTTTGCAAATAGCGACGCATCATAAGTGGGTTCGTCAAACAAAAGGCCCTGCTTTGGTCCAACATCACTTTTTGGCTTTTAACACTACAGTACTTGAGTTGTGTGATCCTCTGTGTTTTTACATTTTTAATTTCTATTTGTTTTAATTGGTTTTACCCTTTAAAATCGTTTTTAATTATTTATTTGTATATTGTTTTAAAATATTGGTTTTATATTTATTTATTTTTTGGGTTTTTATTCAGTCATTGGTGGAGCTCAGGATAATATTTGAATATTGTTTTTAATATTGTTGTGCAGCACTTTGGACACATTTCCGTTGCTTAAATGTGCTATATAAAGAAAGTGGATTGGATTGGATTGAACACCATTATACTCTGAAATCTTTTTCTTAGGGAACATTCCCAAAGACACACTCTGACATCTTGTAGAGTCTTTCCAGAGTAAAAGCTTTCCATATAGTGTACCTTAAAGGCCTACTGAAATGAGATTTTCTTATTTAAACGGGGATAGCAGCTCCATTCTATGTGTCATACTTGATCCTTTCGCGATATTGCCATATTTTTGCTGAAAGGATTTAGTAGAGAACATCGACGATAAAATTTGCAACTTTTGGTGCTGATAAAAAAGCCTCGACTTTACCTCACAAGGGTGAGGGCTCCTCACGTCCTCACATTGTTTATAATGGGAGCCTCCAGCAGCAAGAGCTATTCGGACCGAGAAAACGACAATTTCCCCATTAATTTGAGCAAGGATGAAAGATTTGTGGATGACGATATTGATAGGACTAGAAAAAAATAAAATAAAAAAATAATAAAGTAAAAAAAAAAAAGGCGATTGTATTCAGATGTTTTTAGACACATTTACTAGGATAATTCTGGAAAATCCCTTATCTCTCTATTGTGTTGCGAGTGTTTTAGTGAGATTAAATAGTACCTGATAGTCGGAGGGGTGTGTCCACGGGTGTCTTGAGGCCAGTGTCTGAGGGAAGTCGACGGCAGATACAAGGATGGCGCAAACTCCACAGATCTCCGGTAAGTGGCGACTTACTAACACAATTTTCTCACCGAAAACTGCCGGTTGACAAGTGGTCGGGAACCATGTTCGCTTAACCGCTCTGATCCATAGTAAAGCTTCACCCCTGGGAATTTTAAACAAGGAATCACCGTGTGTTTGTGTGGCTAAAGGCTAAAGCTTCTCACCTCCATCTTTCTACTTTGACTTCTCCATTATTAATTGAACAAATTGCAAAAGATTCAGCAACACAGATGTCCAGAATACTGTTTAATTGCGCCATGAAAAGAGACGTGGTGCTGCGTCGTTTTCAACAAGAAACTCCGCGGGAAATTTAAAATTGCAATTTAGTAAACTAAAAAGGCCGTATTGGCATGTGTTGCAATGTTAATATTTCATCATTGATATATAAACTATCAGACTGCGTGGTGGGTAGTAGTGGCTTTCAGTAGGCCTTTAACACCAGTGTTGTATAAGACTTCCTTAGAGCTTTCTTACAATGTTTGTTTGTTTTTCTTTTCCCCAGAGGGAGCCACAGCCAGCGAACATAAGGCCTTAATGTCCGAGTTAAAGATCCTCATCCACATCGGCAACCATCTGAATGTCGTCAACCTGCTCGGAGCCTGCACCAAAGCAAATGGTCAGGTTGAACGCACCAAATGAGCTTTGTACTGTTTGTGTGTCTGAACAGATGCTCCGTCCTCAGGGGAACTCTAACTTGTCCCTTGGTCACCTCTGCGCAAAATCCCTTTTTTTGAGGGGGCGGGGGAGTTATAGTGTTGTTTCACTGCAATGCAGCTGATGCTTGAAGCCCAAACAACTATGAAATATATATCTTATAAACAAGGGAAAGCAGATTTCACATTAGGGATGTCATTTTTTTTTTTTGTTATTATTATTACTGATGAGGAAAGCAGAAATGACATTTGCATTGCTTTTGAAACTAGATCATATTGTGACTGACAAATAATTGAATTGAAAAACAAAACGGGGAAAGTGGATAAGAGTCTTACACAATTAGTGCTATTTTCCTTTTAAAACTCTCCAAATAGACATAAAAGTGTGTCTTTTTGCAACTCCAAATGTGATTAATAATTATTATAAACAACCCAAAATATTTATTGCTCCATTTTAGGCCACATTGTTTCATTTTTCTATTGGATTCCTAAACCAAAAAGACAAAATTGAATGTGAGTTTTTAGAATAATTTTAGCAATTATTTTCTGTTATGCTCCAAAGAAGAAAATATTAACATTGTTTTGTTATTCTGTGACAGAAACAATTTAAAGTGCATCAATTTGCCTGAAATAAAATTTAAAAAAAACATTTTTTCAAAACAATAAACATGTTTTGACAGACTTAAACCATTTGTTTCTGAGTAATACAGGTAATTAATAATATAATACACCTAATATATAAATAAACTCAATAAATATTCAAATTGATCAGCAACATTAACTTAGGAGCACAATAAATGAAATAATTTAACCTACAAAACAAAATTAATACCACAATTAGTGCTGCTTTTTTAATTTGTCATCAAAATGAGAATTGTGACCAGTAGATGGCAGTCAAACATAAAAAAAAAAGCATAGGCTGCACCGTTTGATATGCTTCAACATATGAGTATTATTATGGTGTGTGTATAAGGTAAGACATATAATCTGGCGTTGTTTCGCAATATTATGCAAAATAAACTTTTCTTACCCTTTGGTACGTGCTGATCTGTATTCGGGATCTGCATAAATCCTGAAAAATTGTGCGTTTCCGCCTTTGTACTCCGTGGAAACTCCGAAGTTGATAAGCTTCTTCTTTTTCTCTATTTTCTTGTTATGGGATATTCATCCTCCTGTTGACATTTTCTAATATAAAGTAATTACTTATATCTGTCAGTAAACTCGCCATGAAAGCGCTAAAACATACCGGTGTAGTGAGTTTACATTATTCACCGGTCGGATAGTTTTTAACGGGACACATTTCTGGAGGAGATGTTGCTCCGTTATTGATTTAAGTAAAGTCTGAATGTCATTAAAACAGTTAGCTTCATCTTTTGACACTTCTTCCACTCCCGTCCTTGCACGCTACACCGCTACAACAAAGATGACGGGGAGAAAACGCCGCCGAAAGGTGAGCCACGGAAATAAGACCACCCAAAAAACGGCGCATCCTGAAGAGACTATCAAAAAGCGTCTTAAAGATGATTTGTAAAACATAATCTATGCAACATTTTGACCAAGGAACCACCATTACGTGTTATGTAGACCACAGGGAAGTGTTTTCGTTGCGGTAAAGAAGGAGCTGAGCCGGAAGGCAAAGCTCTCAATTTACCGGTCGATCTACATTCCCATCCTCACCTATGGTCATGAGCTTTGGGTCATGACCGAAAGGATAAGATCACGGGTACAAGCGGCCGAAATGAGTTTCCTCCGCCGTGTGGCGGGGCTCTCCCTTAGAGATAGGGTGAGAAGCTCTGCCATCCGGGAGGAACTCAAAGTAAAGCCGCTGCTCCTTCACATCGAGAGGAGCCAGATGAGGTGGTTCGGGTATCTGGTCAGGATGCCACCCGAACGCCTCCCTAGGGAGGAGGCCACGGGGAAGACCCAGGACACATTGAAAAGACTATCTATCCCGGCTGGTCTGGGAACGCCTCGGGATCCCCCGGGAAAGAGCGGGACGAAGTGGCTGGGGAGAGGGAAGTCTGGGCTTCCCTGCTTAGGCTGCGGCCCCCGCGACCCGACCTCGGATAAGCGGAAGAGGATGGATGGATGTCTCGCAATATTATGCAAAAGAAACTTTTATTACCTTCTGGAACGTGCTGATCTGTACTTGGGATCTGCATAAATCCTGAAAAATTGTGCGTTTCCGCCTTCGTAGTCCGTGCCGACACCAAAGTTGATAAGATTTTTCTTTTTCTCTATTTTCTTGTTATGGGATATTCATCCTCCTGTTGCCATTTTGTAATATAAATTATTCTAAATTTCTTACTTATATCTGTCAGGTATCTTGTCATGAAAGCGCTAAAACATACCGGTGTAGTGAGTTTACATTATTCACCCAAGGAACTTTAGTTATTGAGTTCCGGTCGGATAGTTTTTCACGGGACACATTTCCGGAGGAGATATTGCTCCGTTATTGATGTAAGTAAAGTCTGAATGTCATTAAAACAGTTAGCTTCATCTTTTGACACTTCTTCCACTCCCATCCTTGCACGCTACACCGCTACAACAAAGATGACGGGGAGAAGACGCCGCCGAAAGGGGAGCCACGGAAATAAGACCGCCCAAAAAACGGCGCATCCTGAAGAGACTATCAAAAAGCGTCTTAAAGATGATTTGTAAAACATAATCCATGCAACATTTTGACCAAGGAACCACCATTACATGTTATGTAGACCACAGGGAAGTGTTTTACGTTTGGCAAAAAACAACATGACTCCTTTAATGCGTCGTATAATCCATTGGGCCTTACATATAGGGTTGCAAAATTAAATAAATAAAAAAATCTTATTGTAGTTTCATGGTGCATTTGTAGATAATATACAGTGGGATGAGAATAATTATTATTATGATCATTTGTGTGTGAACAGGCCCACTGATGGTGATCGTGGAATTCTGCAAGTACGGGAATCTATCCAACTTCCTGCGGGCAAAAAGAGAGTTCTTCCTCCCGTATCGGGTACCTACCCCCCCCCCCCCCCCCCCACCCCCTCTTATTGTTTCCCTTACAAAAAGGCACCGAGGCGTGGTCGGTTTGACCCATTTCTCCTTTTAGGATCGCTCTCCCAAAACTCAGAGCCAGGTGAGACGGATGATGGAAGCCGGCCAAACGGACCAAAGAGCTCGCGTCCAGCACGCCCCTTCCTCGCCGTCCCCCTCCCCGCTCATGCAGGGTCTCCACACGCCATCCTCCGACACGCCCAATCCGGAGAAACGTGAGTTTTCTTTGCAATCGTGTATTTATTCATAGCTCCGACGTGGCTTTCATCTTTTTTTTTCCTCTCTCGCTTTTCTCCAGTGGAGGATTTGTGGAAAACGCCTTTGACCATAGAAGATCTCATTTGCTACAGTTTCCAAGTGGCTCGTGGGATGGAGTTCCTGGCATCCAGAAAGGTTCTTTATTAGAACTGTAGCAATTAGTCCGGGGGCGCTGGTGATTTGTCTCTAGGGGTCTTCTTCACAGGAAGTATTTTGCGGCGCTGATCATTAGGATGTTGAAGAAACACTGATTGCACGTGAACATTATTTTATTCCTGCAGGCTGAAGACAGCCTATTATAACACAAAGCAGGGCCAGGTTTACACAATCTTATCATTCAGTTGTTGGGGATTCTTGTTCAAACCTGGGAGTATTCTAGTATTTCATAAATGCGACAGTCCTATTGTTGCATGGCAGCTGCAGTAATTCATGTCAGACCAGGCCGTTCTACTCCTTCAAAGCCATTTACAAATGTTGTTTACTTCTAGGTTGGAGTGACTTTGCAAGGTTTGAAGCTAAGTTGATAAAATGTACATTAAAAGTAGGTGACCAAAGTACAAACCCCGTTTCCATATGAGTTGGGAAATTGTGTTGGATGTAAATATAAACGGAATACAATGATTTGCAAATCATTTTCAACCCATATTCAGTTGAATATGCTTTTTTTGCAAATAATCATTAACTTTAGAATTTGATGCCAGCAACACGTGACAAAGAAGTTGGGAAAGCTGGCAATAAATACTGATAAAGTTGAGGAATGCTCATCAAACACTTACAGTGGGGCAAAAAAGTATTTAGTCAGCCACCGATTGTGCAAGTTCTCCCACTTAAAATGATGACAGAGGTCTGTAATTTTCATCATAGGTACACTTCAACTGTGAGAGACAGAATGTGGGGGAAAAAATCCAGTAATTCACATTGTAAGAATTGTAAAGATATTATTTGTAAATTATGGTGGAAAATAAGTATTTGGTCAACTATTCAAAGCTCTCACTGATGGAAGGAGCTTTTGGCTCAAAGTCTCACGATACATGGCCCCATTCATTCTTTCCTTAACACGGATCAATCGTCCTGTCCCCTTAGCAGAAAAACAGCCCCAAAGCATGATGTTTCCACCCCCATGCTTCACAGTACGTTTGGTGTTCTTTGGATGCAACTCAGTATTCTTCTTCCTCCAAACACGACGAGTTGAATTTATACCTAAATGGATACATGGATGATACAGTAGAGCAGGGGTGCCCACACTTTTTCTGCCGGCGAGCCCGTTTCAATTGACCAACTCAAGGGGATCTACCTCATTTATATATATCATTTATATTTATTTATTTATTTATTTATGAAAGAGACATTTTTGTAAACAAGTTAAATGTGTTTAATGATAATACAAGCATGTGTAACACTTATAGATGTCTTTCTTTCACGAAGACAAGAATATAAGTTGGTGTATTACCTGATTCTGATGACTTGCATTGATTGGAATCAGACAGTAATGATGATAACGCCCACATTTTCAAATGGAGGAGAAAAAAAGTTGTCCTTTCTGTACAATACCACATGAAAGTGGTTGGTTTTTGGCATCTAATTCATCCAGCTTCCATACACTTTACAAGAAAAACATTGGCGGCAAATTCCGTAGCTTGCTTGATTGACATTCACGGCACCCGAGGGTCTTGTGAGATGACGCTGGCTGCTGCCAGTTCATTATTATGAAAAAATGACAGAGAGGAAGGCGAGAAACACTTTTTATTTCAACAGACTTTCGCGCCGTCCCTTCCGTCAAAACTCTAAAGGCCGATTGCACATTTCCTATCTTCACAATAAAAGCCCTGCTTCATGCTGCCTGCGCTAACAAAATAAGAGTCTCGCTTTCTGAGGGATCGCTTGTGCACGCCAGTTTTCCGAGACTCTGTATTTAGTTAGCGCAGGCAGCATGACTCAGATCACGGGTACGAGCGGCCGAAATGAGTTTCCTCCGCCTTACAGATAGGGTGAGAAGCTCTGTCATCCGGGAGGAACTCAAAGTAAAGCCGCTGCTCCTTCACATCGAGAGGAGCCAGATGAGGTGGTTCGGGCATATGGTCAGGATGCCACCCGAACGCCTCCCTAGGGAGGTGTTTAGGGGCCGTCCAACCGGTAAGAGGCCACGGGGAAGACCCAGGACACGTTGGGAAGACTATGTCTCCCGGCTGGCCTGGGAACGCCTCGGGATCCCCCGGGAAGAGCTAGACAAAGTGGCTGGGGAGAGGAAAGTCTGGGCTTCCCTGCTTAGGCTGCTGCCCCCGCGACCCGACCTTGGATAAGCGGAAGAAGATGGATGGGTTTGAACTCACAAGCTACCAATCTCAGGGCTGTGTTGATATTAATAATAATGACCATTAATAATCGTTATCGGGCCTGGAACAAACTTATTGGTCCGTCTCTATAGTAACGGGAGCTCCAAATAAAGTTCTTCCTAGGGACCCAATTTAGTCAGCTAGCTCCACGTAACGTTGAAAATGCTCAATCCTTGGCGTTTAATTGCCGGCGGCGAGTTCATCAAGCTAAATTTTACATATCAAACAACAGCGCGGCACTGAGCCTTGCAAGCAGACCGTGCATGGCGGCGTCCTTTCAAAGCAGCCGCAGATTTCCGGCAGACAAAGTCCAGTCCCGCATATCAGCGAGCCTTCAAACAGTGTAAAACTAACAGATGATTAAATCCCACGGACACTAACGGGGGGGCCCGCCATGTGTTGTTAAGACAACAGAACAAAGCGCTGTGTACTTTAGTGTGTACACAATCCCAGTGTTGTGATGCATCTGTGGTCCCCGTGTGTATCCACAGTGTATCCACAGAGACCTGGCGGCACGCAACATTCTGCTGTCAGAGAACAACGTGGTGAAGATCTGCGACTTCGGCCTGGCCCGGGACATATACAAAGACCCCGACTACGTCAGGAAAGGCAACGTACGGCCACGTTATCGTAGTAGGAAGGTGCGATTCTCTGCTTTTCTTGAAGCCTCGGTTGTACTGTATCCTCGCAGGCCCGACTGCCTTTGAAGTGGATGGCTCCTGAGAGTATCTTCGACAAAGTCTACACCAGCCAGAGTGATGTGTGGTCCTTCGGAGTGCTCCTCTGGGAAATATTTTCACTCGGTAAAACTTTTTATCAAGACATATCGGATGAGAAGAGAAAGGTTGGACAGAGGGTGTGTGTGTGTGTGTGTGTGTGGGGCGGGGGTCGCGATTGAAGTGTAAATCTGGGTCTCAGAGCAATTGGATCCTGTGTTGGGTTTTCTTTCAAGCCGATTAAATCTTCATGCCTCAATATATTACTTTGTTCTGTCTTCCCTCCTTTGTCCAGGTGCATCTCCCTACCCGGGAGTGCAGATTGATGAAGACTTTTGCAAACGATTAAAAAACGGGGTCAGGATGAGATCGCCCGAGACTGCGTCCCCCGAAATGTAAACGTACAAATACACACTCTTCACTCAAAGTACTTTTTGATAGGATGAAGGGGCATTTCTGTTCGTCATGTATCATTTTTGATATTTTGCGTTTATCCGTGAATACCAACTATTGTGTATTATTCAAACTCACCTAATTCAGCTGGCTAGTTGTTATCAAAAGTACTAAAATCCTTTTTAGCATGAATCTGACAACTAAGTAGGCTAAATACCTTTAAACTTTAATACATGCTCGGATAGGCCGGTATCGGCCAGTATCAATCAATCAATCAATCAATGTTTATTTATATAGCCCTAAATCACAAATGTCTCAAAGGACTGCACAAATCATTACGACTACAACATCCTCGGAAGAACCCACAAAAGGGCAAGGAAAACTCACACCCAGTGGGCAGAGAGAATTCACATCCAGTGGGACGCCAGTGACAATGCTGACTATGAGAAACCTTGGAGAGGACCTCAGATGTGGGCAACCCCCCCCCCTCTAGGGGACCGAAAGCAATGGATGTCGAGCGGGTCTAACATGATACTGTGAAAGTTCAATCCATAGTGGCTCCAACACAGCCGCGAGAGTCCAGTCCACAGGAAACCATCTCAAGCGGAGGCGGATCAGCAGCGTAGAGATGTCCCCAACCGATACAGGCGAGCGGTCCATCCTGGGTCCCGATGAGCGGTCCATCCTGGGTCTCGACTCTGGACAGCCAGTACTTCATCCATGGTCATCGGACCGGACCCCCTCCACAAGGGAGGGGGGGACATAGGAGAAAGAAAAGAAGCGGCAGATCAACTGGTCTAAAAAGGAGGTCTATTTAAAGGCTAGAGTATACAGATGAGTTTTAAGGTGAGACTTAAATGCTTCTACTGAGGTAGCATCTCGAACTGTTACCGGGAGGGCATTCCAGAGTACTGGAGCCCGAACGGAAAACATACCGGCTCGGAACATCCCTAATGTAGACACATACTGGTGTGATCATATGTATAAAGTGTTAATTCAAGGCTAAGGCAAAATATCGAGATATATATAGTGTATCACGATATGGCCTACAAATAGAGATATTAAAACAAGGCCGTATCGCCCAGCCCAAGTTGGAGGATATACTAACCGCTAACCATAAATATCAAAAGTAATGATCAATCAATCAATCAATCAATGTTTACTTATATAGCCCTAAATCACTAGTGTCTCAAAGGGCTGCACAAACCACTACGACATCCTCGGTAGGCCCACATAAGGGCAAGGAAAACTCACACCCAGTGGGACGTCGGTGACAATGATGACTATGAGAACCTTGGAGAGGAGGAAAGCAATGGATGTCGAGCGGGTCTAACATGATACTGTGAAAGTTCAATCCATAATGGATCCAACACAGTCGCGAGAGTCCAGTCCAAAGCGGATCCAACACAGCAGCGAGAGTCCCGTTCACAGCGGAGCCAGCAGGAAACCATCCCAAGCGGAGGCGGATCAGCAGCGCAGAGATGTCCCCAGCCGATACACAGGCGAGCAGTACATGGCCACCGGATCGGACCGGACCCCCTCCACAAGGGAGAGTGGGACATAGGAGAAAAAGAAAAGAAACGGCAGATCAACTGGTCTAAAAAGGGAGTCTATTTAAAGGCTAGAGTATACAAATGAGTTTTAAGGTGAGACTTAAATGCTTCTACTGAGGTGGCATCTCGAACTGTTACCGGGAGGGCATTCCAGAGTACTGGAGCCCGAAATGAAAACGCTCTATAGCCCGCAGACTTTTTTGGGGCTTTAGGAATCACTAATAAGCCGGAGTCCTTTGAACGCAGATTTCTTGCCGGGACATATGGTACAATACAATCGGCAAGATAGGATGGAGCTAGACCGTGTAGTATTTTATACGTAAGTAGTAAAACCTTAAAGTCACATCTTAAGTGCACAGGAAGCCAGATCAGGTGAGCCAGTACAGGCGTAATGTGATCAAACTTTCTTGTTCTTGTCTAAAGTCTACCAGCCGCATTTTGTACCAACTGTAATCTTTTAATGCTAGACATGGGGAGACCCGAAAATAATACGTTACAGTAATCGAGACGAGGCGTAACAAACGCATGGATAATGAAAAGTATATCATTATTAGATCCATACTATAATAGCTAAATTCATATTATCTTTTATCAACATTTTGTTGTTCATATTGTTTACAAACTCAACGAAGAAGTCACTGGACACAGAAGGACTTTAGGAGCACAAACCTTTGCTTTTAATCAGAACCAATAGCAACATATCATTGTGGACTGGACTCTCACCGTTGTGTTAGATCCACTATGGATTAGACTTTCACAATATCATGTTAGACCCGCTCGACATCCATTGCTTTCGGTCGCCTGGGGGGGTTGCCCACATATATAGGTCCTCTCCAAGGTTTCTCAGCCATCATTGTCACTGTCACCGACGTCCCACTGGGTGGGAGTTTTTCCTTGCCCTTATGTGGGCTCTGTACCGAGGATGTCGTTGTGGTTTGTCCAGCCCTTTGAGACACTTGTGATTTAGGGCTATATAAATACACATTGATTGATTGACTGATATTTTCTGGCTGCAAATGATGTTATAATATTAAAGATACTTGGCAGATTGGGAAATGTATTCATGTCCTTGATCTTATCTGATAATCTTCCTGGGTATTCCCAAGTGGTCTCATGCAAAGACCTGCAGTTTCCTGCGGACAATTAGTGGCAACCCACTTCTATACAAACCTGCTTTTGCAAACTGTACTACGGAGCACGATATTCCGAAACTCAGGAGGAGGAACACAAAATCAGTAAAATAAGATTATTATCATTGCCAAGGATCATTCAAATGTATCATTTTATGACAGGCCCAAACTCGGTACGTTTATAGGCACCGGCCAGAGCTTCTCAGTACTACCAGGTTTTGATTCACCTAAAATCAAACTGTGCCATATTTCGGTATGTTTTTTTCCACGTGACATCATGTACGGTTGCAGCCTCTGCACCGGCTCAAGTACTTGGCCGAGAAACGAGCATGCAGCACTCAGGACTGTCACAAGGTAATGCTGAAATTTTCCATGCCAACAATGCAAAAAGAAGGCGCTTTAAATGTACACCATGGCTCCACTTTTCAAAATGCGCCAGCACGATGCGAATTTAAATTAGATTTGCCATAGACAAGTTACCGATTAGCACTTTCAAATGTAATGAAAACAACAACAACTAAAATGTACGTTACAATCAAACAGCTGGTGTGTACTGACCAATACTTACAGTGTGACCACTCTGTAGGGTGTAACCAAAGACAGGACTGTCAAATTCAACTTCATGGCAAAGTATACTTCTTGCTAAGGCAACACACCATCGTCAATACACTGCCATCTAATGTCTGGGAATTGCAATTGCATGCAAAGTCTACTATACAAATATAGCACGGTATTTGCAAATGAGACACAGAAGTCTAAAAAAACAAGGTAACAGCTGCACAGCACAACTCAGTGTTAAATAAGAGATTTTTTTGATTTTTTTTTTAATAACAAATATTAAATTTTAACACACCAGAAATTGATACCCTTGAGTACCGCAATCGATTCCCAAGTATCGGAAATTGATACCATTTAGACTCAAATGTGAAAAGTACCCATCCCTACTTCTGTAATCCATGTCAACTTAACATTTACAACATTGGATATGTTGCATCGAAAACAGGCATTCATAACTTTGGATAAGGAAAAAAATAATAATACAGTACTTGCAAATGAGACACAGAAGTGTAAGAAAACAAGGTAACAGCTGCACAGCACAACTCAGTGTTAAATAATATTTGTTATTTAAGAAAAAAAAAAAATCTCTTAACAAATTCGAACACACCAGAAACTGATACCCTGGAGTAGCGCGATCGATTCCCAAGTATCGGAAATTGGTACCATATCGACTCAGATGTGAAAAGTACCCATCCCTACTTCTGTAATCCATGTCAACTTAACATTTACAACATTGGATATGTTGCATCGAAAACAGGCATTAATAACTTTAGATAAGGAAAAAAAAATAATAATAATACAGTACTTGCAAATGAGACACAGAAGTCTAAGAAAACAAGGTAGCAGCTGCACAGCACAACTCAGTGTTAAATAAGAGATTTTTTAGATTTTTTTTTTTTAATAACAAATATTAAATTTGAACACACCAGAAATTGATACCCTTGAGTAGCGCGATCGATTCCCAAGTATCGGAAATTGGTACCATATCGACTCAGATGTGAAAAGTACCCATCCCTACTTCTGTAATCCATGTCAACTTAACATTTACAACATTGGATATGTTGCATCGAAAACAGGCATTCATAAGTTTAGATAAGGAAAAAAATAATAGTACAGTACTTGCAAATGAGACACAGAAGTGTAAGAAAACAAGGTAACAGCTGCACAGCACAACTCAGTGTTAAATAATATTTGTTATTTAAGAAAAAAAAAAATCTCTTAACAAATTCGAACACACCAGAAATTGATACCCTGGAGTAGCGCGATCGATTCCCAAGTATCGGAAATTGGTACCATATCGACTCAAATGTGAAAAGTACCCATCCCTACTTCTGTAATCCATTTCAATTTAACATTTACAACATTGGATATGTTGCATCGAAAACAGGCATTAATAACTTTAGATAAGGAAAAAAATAATAATAAATAATACAGTACTTGCAAATGAGACACAGAAGTGTAAGAAGGCAAGGTAACAGCTGCACAGCACAGCTCACTGTTAAATAATATTTGTTATTTAAGAAAAAAAAAATCTCTTAACAAATTCGAACACACCAGAAACTGATACCCTTGAGTAGCGCGATCGATTCCCAAGTATCGGAAATTGATACCATATCGACTCAGATGTGAAAAGTACCCATCCCTACTTCTGTAATCCATGACAACTTAACATTTACAACATTGGATATGTTGCATCGAAAACAGGCATTAATAACTTTAGATAAGGAAAAAAAAATAATAATAATACAGTACTTGCAAATGAGACACAGAAGTCTAAGAAAACAAGGTAACAGCTGCACAGCACAACTCAGTGTTAAATAAGAGATTTTTTAGATTTTTTTTTTTAATAACAAATATTAAATTTGAACACACCAGAAATTGATACCCTTGAGTAGCGCGATCGATTCCCAAGTATCGGAAATTGGTACCATATCGACTCAGATGTGAAAAGTACCCATCCCTACTTCTGTAATCTATTTCAACTTAACATTTACAACATTGGATATGTTGCATCGAAAACAGGCATTCATAAGTTTAGATAAGGAAAAAAATAATAGTACAGTACTTGCAAATGAGACACAGAAGTGTAAGAAAACAAGGTAACAGCTGCACAGCACAACTCAGTGTTAAATAATATTTGTTATTTAAGAAAAAAAAATATCTCTTAACAAATTCGAACACACCAGAAATTGATACCCTTGAGTAGCGCGATCGATTCCCAAGTATCGGAAATTGATACCATATTGACTCAAATGTGAAAAGTACCCATCCCTACTTCTGTAATCCATGTCAACTTAACATTTACAACATTGGATATGTTGCATCAAAAACAGGCATTCATAACTTTAGATAAGGAAAACAATAATAATAAATAATACAATACTTGCAAATGAGACACAAAAGTGTAAGAAGGCAAGGTAGCAGCTGCACAGCACAGCTCACTGTTAAATAATTTTAAAAAATGTTTTTTTTTAATTTTTATTAATATTAACACATTTGAACACACCAAACATTGATTAACGTGGACCCCGACTTAAACAAGTTGAAAAACGTATTCGGGTGTTACCATTTAGTGGTCAATCGTACGGAATATGTACTGAACTGTGCCATATACTAATAAAAGTTTCAATCAATCAATCAAACCAAAAATTGGTACCCTTGGGTACGGTTATCCCAAGTAGTGAAGTGAATTATATTTATATAGCGCTTTTCTCTAGTGACTCAAAGCGCTTTACATAGTGAAACCCAATATTTAAATTCCATTTAAACCAGTGTGGGTGGCACCGGGAGCAGGTGGGTAAAGTGTCTTGCCCAAGGACACGACGGCAGTGACTAGGATGGCGGAAGCGGGAATCGAACCTGCAACCCTCAAGTTGCTGGCACCATACAGACTCAGATGTGAAACTACTCATCCCTACTTCTGTAATCCATGTCAACATTTAGAACATTGAACATGCTGCCTCAAAAAAGGGGCATAAATAACTTTGGATAGGGGGAAAAAAAAATATTATTGTTGTAAATATTTATTATTGTTGTGAATATTTCTCTACCAACCGGTTTAGCTCGGTTGGTAGAGCGGCCGTGCCAGCAACTTGAGGGTTGCAGGTTCGATTCCCGCTTCCGCCATCCTAGTAACTGCCGTTGTGTCCTTGGGCAAGGCACTTTACCCACCTGCTCCCAGTGCCACCCACACTGGTTTGAATGTAACTTGGATATTGGGTTTCACTATGTAAAGCGCTTTGAGTCACTAGAGAAAAAGCGCTATATAAATATAATTCACTTCACTTTACACAACTTATTACAATCTTTTTCCACTTTGTGTCATTTCATCTGAAGAAAAAAAAAAACACTTCTATAAACACAATAAAATACAAAAAGCACTCATTTCAGAATGGTATTGTTATCCATTGACCAACATGCTTATTATTGTGCTTGCAGTTTGCACCCTACTAAAAGTGTTTTCCCGCTCAATTAGGTACCCTAAATAGTAGTAGCGCCTCAGTGGAATGGGGCACACACTATATATATTCTTGACACTTTGTTTAATGAGTCATCAATCCTAGAGATTTTTTGTTTAAGGCCGATGCTATTTGTGACTGTGCTGCCCTCTGCTGGTAGATATGGCATCATGTTGGCGTGCTGGCATGGGGAGCCCAAACAGAGGCCCACTTTCCCGGCCCTGGTGCAAATCCTGGGAGATCTGCTGCAGGACAACAGTCTACCTGTGAGGCTTCATTTGCTACAAGAACAACTCTATCTAAAATGTTTTTTTTTAATAAATCAACAAAATATTCCTGCCTTCAGGACGGGAAGGAGTACGTCCCCCTGAATCAGTCGCAGAGCTCAGAGGATGACGGCTTCTCACAAGCCTCATCACGCCCTCCGTCTGAGGAGGAACTGAGGCTCGCCTGCAAGACTCTGCCAGCTAGGTACCCCTTGCAACGTTACAGGCTGACTTGAGGTCCTCCGCCATTGTCTAAAGCAGGGGTAGGGAACCTATGGCTCTAGAGCCAGATGTGGCTCTTTTGAGGACTGCATCTGGCTCTCGGATAAATCTGAGCTGACATTGCTTAACAGGATAAGTAATGAATAATTCCACTTGTAATCACAGTGTTAAAAACAACGTTCAAAATAAACATTCTCATGCATTTTTATGTTCAAGAAGTTGCGTTAATGGTAAGAAGTAATTTATTTATTATTGGTTAGTGTGGGGTTTGGCCTCCTTGGGGTTCTTCAGACCACCAAGAGCCTGTTTTAGGGTTCCAATATTCCCATCCATCCATTTTCTACCTCTTATTCCCTTTCGGGGTCGCGGGGGGTGCCGGCGCCTATCTCAGCTACAATCGGGCGGAAGTCGGGGTACACCCTGGACAAGTGGCCACCTCATCGCAGGGCCAACACAGATAGACAGACAACATTCACACAGTAGGGCCAATTTAGTGTTGCCAATCAACCTATCCCCAGGTGCATGTCTTTGGAAGTGGGAGGAAGCCGGAGTACCCGGAGGGAACCCACGCATTCACGGGGAGAACATGCAAACTCCACACAGAAAGATCCCGATCCTGGATTTGAACCCAGGACTGCAGGAACTTTGTATTGTGAGGCAGACGCACTAACCCCTCTGCCACCGTGAAGCCCGGTTCCAATATTGTTTTATTTTATTTTTCTCTCAGTTGCTTTCCAGCAATTGTCTTTTTCTCTTTCGTCCTCACTCGCGCTCTGGCTCCTGCCCCAACCCTGTCTCTCCTCCTGGCTGCTGCTTATAACAGAGCGACAGGTGATTAGATAAAAAGGCCCAGGTGGCCCGTCTACGCACTTGTCGTTGATTTCGAAGCCGGTCCTGGCAACATCCCGCTTTGCTGCAGGCCCGCAGTCCACGCCCCCTCCGCAGTTAGCTTCAGAATATCAATGTTATTACAAAGAATAAGAGACTTATTATAGTCTGGAAATGTTGGTCTTACTTAAAAAATGCAGTGTTAAAAAAAATATTATATTGCTCTTAGGGAAATACATATTAAAATATTTGGCTTCTTGGCTCTCGCAGCCAAAAAGGTTCCCGACCCCTGGTCTAGTGCTTTAAGAACAGACCTGGGCAAATTAAGGCCCGGGAGCAACATGAGGCCATTTAAGCTTTTCAATCTGGTCCGCCGGACATTCCCAAATCTTTTTTTTTTTTTTTTA
This sequence comes from Nerophis ophidion, assembly GCF_033978795.1. NCBI lineage: Eukaryota > Metazoa > Chordata > Actinopteri > Syngnathiformes > Syngnathidae > Nerophis > Nerophis ophidion. The sequence continues at coordinate 74,489,582 of NC_084615.1, forward strand.
GCTTTAAGATGGAAACAGTGATGTTTTCAAATGACCGTAAGTCTTGAACTATACAACGCATTTCAATAATTGGAATCTGCGCTTTTGCATGATATACAAACCCCGTTTTAATATTAGACTTAGACAAACTTTAATGATCCACAAGGGAAATTGTTCCATGAGTTGGGAAATTGTGTTGGATGTAAATATAAACGGAATACAATGATTTGCAAATCATTTTCAACCCATATTCAGTTGAATATGCTACAAAGACAACATATTTGATGTTCAAACTGATAAACATTTTTTTTTTGTTGCAAATAATCATTAACTTTAGAATTTGATGCCAGCAACACGCGACAAAGAAGTTGGGAAAGGTGGCAATAAATACTGATAAAATTGAGGAATGCTCATCAAACACTTATATGGAACATCCCACAGGTGTGCAGGCTAATTGGGAACAGGTGGGTGCCATGATTGGGTATAAAAGCAGCTTCCATGAAATGCTAATGAATTCACAAACAAGGATGGAGTGAGGGTCACCACTTTGTAAGCAAATTGTCGAACAGTTTTAGAACATTTCTCAACGAGCTATTGCAAGGAATTTAGGGATTTTACCATCTACGGTCCGTAAAATCATCAAAAAGTTCAGAGAATCTAGAGAAATCACAGCACGTAAGCAATGATATTACGGACTTTTGATCTCTAATGCGGTACTGCATCAAAAACCGACATAGGTGTAAAGGATATCACCACATGAGCTCAGGAACACTTCATAAAACCACTGTCAGTAACTACAGTTGGTCCCTACATCTGTAAGTGCAAGTTAAAACTCTACTATGCAAAGCCAAACCCATTTATCAACAATATCCTGAAACCCCGCCGGCTTGGCTGGGCCCGAACTCATCTAAGATGGACTGATGCAAAGTGGAAAAGTGTTCTGTGGTCTGACGAGTCCACATTTCAAATCATATTTGGAAACAGAGGACGTGGTGTCCTCCGGAACAAAGAGGAAAAATAACCATTCAGATTGTTATAGGCGCAAAGTTCAAAAGCCAGCATCTGTGATGGTATGGGGGTGCATTAGTGCCCAAGGCATGGGTAACTTACACATCTGTGAAGGCACCATTAATGCTAAAAGGTACATACAGGTTTTGGAACAACATATGTTGTCATCCAAGCAACGTTATCATGGACGCCACTGCTTATTTCAGCAAGACAAGTGTTACAACCGCGTGGCTTCTTAAAAAAAGAGAGCGGTACTTTCTTGGCTTGCCTGCAGTCCAGACCTGTCCCCCATCGAAAATGTGTGGTGCATTATGAAGCGTAAAATATGACAGCGGAGACCCCGGACTGTTGAACGACTGAAGCTCTACATCAGGGGTGGGCATTACGTCGATCGCGGTCGACTGGTCGATCTCGGAGGGTGTGTCAGTCGATCTCAAACCAGGCATTAAAAAATAGACATAAAAATGAGCAATCATCAATCATACCAAGACTTCACTTTCGTCAGTTGTTTGACATTCTCGGCACCCGAGGATCTTGTGAGATGACGCTGGCTGCTGCGAGCTCATATTTAAGAAAAAAATCACTAACAGGGCGGACGCAGAGAAACACATTTTATTTCTAGAGACTCCGTACCTACTGTCAAAACTCTAAAGACCGACTGCACGGTTCCTGTCTTCACCATAAAAGACCTGTTTCATCCTGCCTGTGCTAACAAAATAAGAGTCTCAGAAAGCTAGCGTGCACAAGCTAACAAGCTACGGAGTTTGATGCCAATGTATTTCTCCCCCGCCCTCAGCGACCGCTTTCTCACTTGCTTGCCCACCCGCACACTCACTGACGTCACTCACCTGCTGCCAGACATTAAAGGGCCACACACATATGCTACTCTCATAACAAAGTGTTTAAAAACGAGTATGCAAGTTGGACAAATGAGATGCCAAATCCAACCACTTTCATGTGGTATTGGACAGAAAGGAGGACTTTTTTTTTCCTCCATTTGAAAATGCGGACGTTATCAGCACCACTGTCTAATTCCAATCAATGCAAGTCATCAGAATCAGGTAATACACCAACTTATATTCTTGTCTTCATGAAAGAAAGGAATCTATGTGTGTTAAACATGCTTGTATTATCATTAAACACCATTAACTTGTTTACAAAAATGTCTCTTTCATAAATAAATAAATTATAAATAGGAATGAGGTAGATCTCCTCGACTTGGTCAATTGAAAAGTAGCTCGCCTGCAGAAAAAGTGTGAGCACCCCTGCTCTACATAAAACAAGAATGGGAAAGAATTCCACTTTCAAAGCTTAAACAATTAGTTTCCTCAATTCCCAAACGTTTGAGTGTTGTTAAATGAAAAGGTGATGTGACACAGTGGTGAACATGCCCTTTCCCAACTACTTTGGCACGTGTTGCAGCCATGAAATTGTAAGTTTATTATTATTTGCAAAAAAAAAAAACAGTTTATGAGTTTAGTTTATGAGTTTGAACATCAAATATCTTGTCTTTGTAGTGCATTCAACTGAATATGGGTTGAAAAGGATTTGCAAATCATTGTATTCCGTTTATATTTACATCTAACACAATTTCCCAACTCATGTGGAAACGGGGTTTGTACTGGTTACTATGGTAATCTACATCACAGCAGCTCAGACGAGGCACCAAGCCTAAAATGCGGGTGTCAGGGACAGACCTGGAAGGAGATTTTTACAAGAAAGTTCTAAAGCTTAGTGATATATCAGATAGATTGTAGATGGATTTTTTTTTTTACCCTTCGCGTTCATATTTCGCCGTGTTTGTTGCATTTTTGTTGCGTTTCGCTTGATCGTAAAATATCTCGATCGAGAGGGTGGGTGGTGTTCATACACGGTATTGACAAAAGTTTTTGGCCACCTGCCTTGACTCACATATGAACTTAAAGTGCCATCCCATTCCTAACCCACAGGGTTCAATTTGATGTTGGTCCACTTTTTGCAGCTATAACAGCTTCAAGGTTGAGGAGTGTGTTTATAGGAATGTTCCACCATTCTTCCAAAAGCGCATTGGTGAGGTCACACACTGATGTTGGTGGAGAAGACCTGGCTCTCAGTCGCCGTTCTAATTCATCCCAAAGGTGTTCTATCGGGTTCAGCTCAGGACTCTGTCAGACTCTGTCTTTATGGACCTTGTCATGTTGGAAGAGGAAGGGGCCTGCTCCAAAATGTTTCCACAAGGTTGGGAGCATGGAATTGTCCAAAATGTGTTGGTATCCTGGATCATTCAAAGTTCCTTCCACTGGAGCCCAGCTCCCGAAAAAACATCATTTTGATCATTTGGACGGGTGGCTAAATACTTTAGTCAATATAGTGTATGTTGTCAATATTCAGTGTTTTATCGTTCGTAGATGATATTGTAAATCCCACATTTTTTATTTTCATGTACATTCTGGGTGTTTCATTCAGTAAAAAAAAAATTCAAATTCCATTTTTTAAGGTGGTCTGTCATAACGTTTTTAGCATTCAATCAGACATTATTGTGAGGTTTTGTATTAGTGTTCCTAGAAATAGGACCCAAGCACACATACTGTTCAGCGGATTTTAACAGCGTTTCATAGATAAATACAGTGGGGCAAAAAAGTATTTAGTCAGCCACCGATTGTGCAAGTTCTCCCACTTAAAATGATGACAGAGGTCTGTAATTTTCATCATAGGTACACTTCAACTGTGAGAGACAGAATGTGAAAAAAAATTCCAGGAATTCACATTGTAGGAATTTTAAAGAATTTATTTGTAAATTATGGTGGAAAATAAGTATTTGGTCAACCATTCAAAGCTCTCACTGATGGAAGGAGGTTTTGGCTCAAAATCTCACGATACATGGCCCCATTCATTCTTTCCTTAACACGGATCAATCATCCTGTCCCCTTAGCAGAAAAACAGCCCCAAAGCATGATGTTTCCACCCCCATGCTTCACAGTAGGTATGGTGTTCTTGGGTTGCAACTCAGTATTCTTCGTCCTCCAAACACGACGAGTTGAGTTTATACCAAACAGTTCTATATTGGTTTCATCTGACCACTTGACGTTCTCTTTATGGGGCGGCATGGCGTAGTGGGTAGAGCGGCCGTGCCAGAAACCTGAGGGTTGCAGGTTTGCTTCCCACCTATTGACATCAAAGTCGCTGCCGTTGTGTCCTTGGGCAGGACACTTCACCCTTTGCCCCCGGTGCCGCTCACACTGGTGAATGAATGATTGGTGGTGGTCGGAGGGGCCGTAGGCGCAAACTGGCAGCCACGCTTCCGTCAGTCCACCCCAGGGCAGCTGTGGCTACAGATGTAGCTTACCACCACCAGGTGTGAATGAATGATGGGTTCCCACTTCTCTGTGAGCGCTTTGAGTATCTAACAATAGAAAAGCGCGATATAAATCTAATCCATTATTATTATTATTATTATTCTCACAATCCTCTGCTGTATCATCCATGTATCCATTTTGGTATAAACTCAACTCGTCGTGTTTGGAGGAAAAGGAATACTGAGTTGCAACCCAAGAACACCATACCTACTGTGAAGCATGGGGGTGGAAACATCATGCTTTGGGGCTGTTTTTCTGCTAAGGAGACAGGACGATTGATCCGTGTTAAGGAAAGAATGAATGGGGCCATGTATCGTGAGATTTTGAGCCAAAACCTCCTTCCATCAGTGAGAGCTTTGAATGGTTGACCAAATACTCATTTTCCACCATAATTTACCAATAAATTCTTTAAAATTCCTACAATGTGAATTCCTGGATTTTGTTCCACATTCTGTCTCTCACAGTTGAAGTGTACCTATGATGAAAATTACAGACCTCTGTCATCATTTTAAGTGGGAGAACTTGCACAATCGGTGGCTGACTAAATACTTGTTTGCACCACTGTATGCAGTATTTAGTAATCATGGCATTTCTGTCAAAAACATCTTTATTTTTTTAATATTAAAACTGAAATACAGTGGGGCAAAAAAGTATTTAGTCGGCCACCGATTATGCAAGTTCTCCCACTTAAAATGATGACAGAGGTCTGTAATTTTCATCATAAAACAGCCCCAAAGCATGATGTTTCCACCCTCATGTTTCACAGTAGTTATGGTGTTCTTGGGATGCAACTCAGTATTCTTCTTCCTCCAAACACGACGAGTTGAGTTTATACCAAAAAGTTCTATTTTGGTTTCATCTGACCACATGACATTCTCCCAATCCTCTGCTGTATCATCCATGTATCCATTTTGGTATAAACTCAACTCATCGTGTTTGGAGGAAGAAGAATACTGAGTTGCATCCCAAGAACACCATACCTACTGTGAAGCATGGGGGTGGAAACATCATGCTTTGGGGCTGTTTTTCTGCTAAGGGGACAGGACGATAGATCTGTGTTAAGGAAAGAATGAATGGGGCCATGTATCGTGAGATTTTGAGCCAAAACCTTCCATCAGTAATAAGAGCTTTGAATGGTTGACCAAATACTTATTTTCCACCATAATTTACAAATAAATTCTTTAAAATTCCTACAATGTGAATTCCTGGATTTTTTTTTCACATTCTGTCTCTCACAGTTGAAGTGTACCTATGATGAAAATTACAGACCTCTGTCATCATAGATAGATAGGTAGACAGACAGACAGAATGACAGACATCAAAGACATTTTTATTTCTCAAAATTTGCCCCACCGAGTCAAAATGATTTCCCAGGCCTGTTTTAGAAGGCGGTAGACTACATGCCAGTCACAGTGTGCTTCTCTTCATCACTACCTGTACATCACAATTCAGTTCATCATATTCCATTTGCTAAAATCTGACCTTCCTCATCAGCAGGTACTATAACTGCCTGCCCTTTGGCGGGGGTGTGTTTGTGGGACCTTCAAAGACATGCCAGCCCACAGTGAAGACATTTGAAGAGCTGCCCTTAGAGATTCACCCTCAAACGAACACTCAAGTAAGCGCTTTCAATGATATTATTAGCGATTCTACAAGGCCAGAGACTACGCCGGTCTCCTCGGACCTGGTTCACATAATCACTCCAAGGTAAAGGCGATAAAGTCAGCTGATTTTTTTTTTTTTAATGATGTGATAAATGAGTCGGGTGGGAGACGCTCTAGCTCACCCATGAATTTAAACATATAGGTCGGGGGTCGGCAACCCGCGGCTCTTTAGCTACGCCCTAGTGACTCTCTGGAGCTTTTTCAAAAATGTACGAAAAATGGAAAAAAATGAAGAAAAAAATATTTTTTTTGTTTTAATATGGTTTCTGCAGGAGGACAAACATGACACAAACCTCCCTAATTGTTATAAAGCACACTGTTTACATTAAACATGCTTCACTGATTTGAGTATTTGGCGAGCGCCGTTTTGTCCTACTAATTTTGGCGGTCCTGGAACGCACCGTGGTTTGTTTACGTGTACAACTTTCTCCGACTTTCTAGGACGTGTTTTATGCCACTTCTTTTTCCGTCTCATTTTGTCCACCAAACTTTTAACGTTGTGCGTGAATGCACAAAAGGTGAGTTTTGTTGATGTTACTGTCTTCAATCAATCAATCAATGTTTATTTATATAGCCCCAAATCACAAATGTCTCAAAGGACTGCACAAATCATTACGACTACAACATCCTCGGAAGAACCCACAAAAGGGCAAGGAAAACTCACACCCAGTGGGCAGGGAGAATTCACATCCAGTGGGACGCCAGTGACAATGCTGACTATGAGAAACCTTGGAGAGGACCTCCGATGTGGGCAACCCCCCCCTTCTAGGGGACCGAAAGCAATGGATGTCGAGCGGGTCTAACATGATACTGTGAAAGTTCAATCCATAGTGGCTCCAACACAGCCGCGAGAGTTCAGTTCAAAGCGGATCCAAGACAGCAGCGAGAGTCCCGTCCACAGGAAACCATCTCAAGCGGAGGCGGATCAGCAGTGTAGAGATGTCCCCAATCGATACAGGCAAGCGGTCCATCCTGGGTCCC
>NC_084615.1:74501548-74546548 GCF_033978795.1 Nerophis ophidion
GTATATGTATATATGTGTGTGTGTGTGTGTGTGTGTGTATAACATTTAGAGTTATACAGACATGTTTTGTGTTACTTTCTGTTCGAAATCTGCTTTTTTTTTAAATAATTGACTGCTTTTAGGGCATAATAATAGCAACAATAAAATTAATAGGAAGAAAACACTGCTTCAAAATTATTTTATCAAAGTTATTTCAGTTTATGCTCGATAAAAACTGACCTTTTTTAAACATACAAGACTGAAATGAAGTCATTTAAAGTGTGGGAACTATCAACACATAATATTTGTAAAGCGATTTTCGGAGCGGTTATAATTTTTGTCATACAATTTGAAGGAAGTTTTTATAATAATGCATTAAAAATATTACACAAATGTGACATGTAGGTGTACTCAGGTGCACAAATGAGTAGTAATGCACTGCTATTGTCCTACCTTCAGGCGCATGAGCAGCAGCAGCAGCACAGAGCCTCTGACCTCCTCCCCCGGCTCCCTGGGCCGAAGCTTTGGCGCCACCAACCCCAGACATTGTCCAAACTTCTTCAGCCAGCTGTCGGGCCAGACCTTCTACAACAACGAGTACGGACACCTGTCCGAGGAGGGCTTCTGCGGCAGCGGCGGCGACTTCTTCTCCCCGCCGAACGCCCCCTGCCTGGCCTCCTCCGACGTGTGACCTTTGCAATGGGAAGAAGAGCAGTTGAGGAAAGGAAATGGTCAATAATCACAATAAATGGTGATCAGGTGGGGAAGAAGTTAACCTCTTGTGCGGGACCTTCCTTCAAACAGCCACTGGGTGGCAGCATTGTGACTTCAAAGCAAACCCAAGTATTTTCTTACCACTTTTATATACTGTATATTTTTATCTTTTGTATTCAAAGTACTTCATTTGTACAACTGTTGCCTCGTAAGGGAAGATATAAAGACATGGATCTCCTCACGTCTCTGTCGTAATCTATGTTAACACATTTGAATCAAGATTGTTTTTAAAAACGGGGGGTAGAAAGCAGCCTTATATCCAATATTCAAGGCCTACTGAAACCCACTACTACCAACTATGCAGTCTGATAGTTTATATATCAATGATGAAATATTAACATTGCAACACATGCCAATACGGCCTTTTTAGTTTACTAAATTGCAATTTTAAATTTCCAGGGAGTTTCTTGTTGAAAACGCCGCGGAATGATGTTTGTGACGTTATTGGTTGGAGCGGCCATTTTAGCCCAGCACCACACACAGCTAAAAGTTGTCTCTTTTCATCGCATAATAGACTCCCTTTTTCGACCAGTTGATCTGCCGTTTCTTTTCTTTTTCTCCTATGTCCCACTCTCCCTTGTGGAGGGGGTCCGGTCCGATCCGGTGGCCATGTACTGCTCGCCTGTGTATCGGCTGGGGACATCTCTGCGCTGCTGATCCGCCTCCGCTTGGGATGGTTTCCTGCTGGCTCCGCTGTGAACGGGACTCTCGCTGCTGTGTTGGATCCGCTTTGGACTGGACTCCCGTGACTGTGTTGGATCCATTATGGATTGAACTTTCACAGTATCATGTTAGACCCGCTCGACATCCATTGCTTTCCTCCTCTCCAAGGTTCTCATAGTCATCATTGTCACCGACGTCCCACTGGGTGTGAGTTTTCCTTGCCCTTATGTGGGCCTACCGAGGATGTCGTAGTGGTTTGTGCAGCCCTTTGAGACACTAGTGATTTAGGGTTATATAAGTAAACATTGATTGATTGATTGATTGATAATTACACAGTATTCTGGACATCTGTGTTGCTGAATCTTTTGCAATTTGTTCGAATTAATAATGGAGAAGTCAAAGTAGAAAGACGGAGGTGGGAAGCTTTAGCCTTTAGCCACACAAACACACGGTGTCTCCTTGTTTAAAATTCCCAAAGGTGAAGCTTTATTATGGATCAGAGCGGTCAAGCCAACATGGATCCCGACTACATGTCCACCGGCAGTTTTCGGTAGAGAAAATTGTGGAAATAAGTCGGCTCTTACCGGAGATCAGCGGAGCTTCTCTCATGCTGCAGCTGATCGTGACTTCTCTCTGGCGTCAACACACCCGTGGCCACACTCCTCCGAATATCAGGTACTATTAAACTCACTAAAACACTAGCAACACAATAGAAAGATTAGGTCTCTGCTTTTTGCAGATGATGTGGTCCTGATGGCTTCATCTGGCCGGGATCTTCAGCTCTCACTGGATCGGTTCGCAGCCGAGTGTGAAGCGACCGGAATGAGAATCAGCACCTCCCAAGTCCGAGTCCATGGTTCTCACCCGGAAAAGGGTGGAGTGCCATCTCCGGGTTGGGGAGGAGACCCTGCCCCTAGTGGAGGAGTTCAAGTACCTAGGAGTCTTGTTCACGAGTGAGGGAAGAGTGGATCGTGAGATCGACAGGCGGATCGGTGCGGCGTCTTCAGTAATGCGGACAATGTATCGATCCGTTGTGGTGAAGAAGGAGCCGAGCCGGAAGGCAAAGCTCTCAATTTACCGGTCGATCTACGTTCCCATCCTCACCTATGGTCATGAGCTTTGGGTCATGACCGAAAGGATAAGATCACGGGTACAAGCGGCCGAAATGAGTTTCCTCCGCCGTGTGGCGGGGCTCTCCCTTAGAGATAGGGTGAGAAGCTCTGCCATCCGGGAGGAACTCAAAGTAAAGCCGCTGCTCCACATCGAGAGGAGCCAGATGAGGTGGTACGGGCATCTGGTCAGGATGCCACCCGAACGCCTCCCTAGGGAGGTGTTTAGGGCACGTCCAGCTGGTAGGAGGCCACGGGGAAGACCCAGGACACGTTGGGAAGACTATGTCTCCCGGCTGGCCTGGGAACGCCTCGGGATCCCCCGGGAAGAGCGAGACGAAGTGGCTGGGGAGAGGGAAGTCTGGGTTTCCCTGCTTAGGCTGCTGCCCCCGCGACCCGACCTCGGATAGGCGGAAGATGATGGATGGATGGATGGATGGATAGAAAGATAAAGGATTTCCCAGAATTATCCTAGTAAATGTGTCTAAAAACATATTTTTTACTTTTTTTTTCTAGTCCGTCACTCTAAATTTCCTCATCCACGAATCTTTCATCCCCGCTCAAATTAATGGGGAAATTGTTGCTTTCTCGGTCCGAATTGCTCTGGTGGCAGGAGTCCATGATTATAAACAATGTGAAGATGTGAGGAGCCCTACAACCAGTGACGTCACGCGCACATCGTCTGATACTTCCGGTAAAGGCAAGGCTTTTTTATTAGAGACCAAAAGTCGATGTTCTCTACTAAATCCTTTCGGCAAAAATATGGCAATATGGCGAAATGATCAAGTATGACACATAGAATGGACCTGCTATCCCCGTTTAAATAAGAAAATCTCATTTTAGTAGGCCTTTAACTAGCAAGTAGTAAAATCTAAAACAAAAAAATAAAAATAAAATAAAATATTATGAAGCACAGAGTAAAGAAACAAACTTTTTTAAAAATACACAATTGCATCCATCCATCCATCCATTTTCTACCGCTTATTCCCTTTTGGGCTCGCGGGGGGCGCTGGCGCCTATCTCAGCTACAATCGGGCGGAAGGCGGGGTACACAGAGTAAAGAAACAAACTTTTTTTTAAATACACAATTATAAGAAAAAAAATAAAAATAAAGTATTCGTTGAAACACATGTATTCCAACATTATCATCAGATCTAACAGCCTCAAATATGACTTTTCTACAATGAAATTGCGCAAAGTACCACTCAATTATATACAAAACAATTTTATACCCAAAGTATAAAAAAAACTATGGATATTTTATCAATCAATCAATCAATGTTTACTTATATAGCCTTAAATCACTAGTGTCTCAAAGGGCTGCACAAACCACTACGACATCCTCGGTAGGCCCACATAAGGGCAAGGAAAACTCACACCCAGTGGGACATTGGTGACAATGATGACTATGAGAACCTTGGAGAGGAGGAAAGCAATGGATGTCGAGCGGGTCTAACATGATACTGTGAATGTTCAATCCATAATGGATCCAACACAGTCGCGAGAGTCCAGTCCAAAGCGGATCCAACACAGCAGCGAGAGTCCCGTTCACAGCGGAGCCAGCAGGAAACCATACCAAGCGGAGGCGGATCAGCAGCGCAGAGATGTCCCCAGCCGATACACAGGCGAGCAGTACATGGCCACCGGATCGGACCGGACCCCCTCCACAAGGGAGAGTGGGACATAGGAGAAAAAGAAAAGAAACGGCAGATCAACTGGTCTAAAAAGGGAGTCTATTTAAAGGCTAGAGTATACAAATGAGTTTTAAGGTGAGACTTAAATCCTTCTACTGAGGTGGCATCTCGAAATGTTACCGGGAGGGCATTCCAGAGTACTGGAGCCCGAACGGAAAACGCTCTATAGCCCGCAGACTTTTTTTGGGCTTTGGGAATCACTAATAAGCCAGAGTCCTTTGAACGCAGATTTCTTGCCGGGACATATGGTACAATACAATGGGTAAGATAAGATGGAGCTAGACCGTGTAGTATTTTATACGTAAGTAGTAAAACCTTAAAGTCACATCTTAAGTGCACAGGAAGCCAGTGCAGGTGAGCCAGTACAGGCGTAATGTGATCAAACTTTCTTGTTCTTGTCAAAAGTCTAGCAGCCGCATTTTGTACCAACTGTAATCTTTTAATGCTAGACATGGGGAGACCCGAAAATAATACGTTACAGTAATCGAGACGAGACGTAACAAACGCATGGATAATGATCTCAGCGTCTTTAGTGGACAGAATGGAGCGAATTTTAGCGATATTACGGAGATGAAAGAAGGCCGTTTTAGTAACGCTTTTAATGTGTGACTCAAAGGAGAGAGTTGGGTCGAAGATAACACCCAGATTCTTTACTGAGTCGCCTTGTTTAATTATTATTTTAACTTCATATTCAACATAATAAAGGGCCCCTCAACATGAAATAACACCTCTTTAATCAGCTCTACAATCTTTATATCCAATATAGTAATGCTGCCTGAGGCTGAGCCAATCAGTGGCCATCATTGGTTTGGTCTCACATCGTCACCAACACTACTGCAGTATTAATAGGTTTTCTTCATTTAGCTATTTTATGCTTGAAAATGCTTTATTTACTACTAAAATGCTCAATAAGAGTAAACCAGCAGATTTCGAAGCATGTCACGGTGAGGTACATCTTTACTTGTTTTGTTGTACTTTATTATTGTAAGTTTTTTTCTCATAATATTAAGGCTTTACCTAATTGTTTGTCTATTATTAAATTGTACTATATTAAATACAAACCCCAAAACCAGTGACGTTGGCACGTTGTGTAAAAACGTAAATAAAAACAGAACACAATGATTTGCAAATCCTTTACAACCTATTTTTAATTGACTGGACTACAAAGACAAGATGTTTAACCTTCGAAATGTAAAACAGTTTTTTTTTTGCAAATGTTAGCTCATTTGGAATTTGATGCTTGCAATATGTTTCAAAAAAGTTGACAAAAGTTCAGAAAAAATACTGAGAAAGTTGAGGAATGCTCATCAAACGCTTATTTGGAACATCCCACAGGTGTGCAGGTTATTTGGGAACAGGTGGGTGCCATGATTGGGTGTAAAAGCAGCTTCCGTGAAATGCTCAGTCATTCACAAGCAAGGATGGGACGAGGGTCACCACTTTGTGAAGAAATGCGAATTGTTGAACAGTTTAAGAACATTTCTCAACGAGCTGTTGCAAGAAATTTAGGGATTTCACCATCTACGGTCTGTAATATCATCAAAAGGTTCAGAGAATCTGGAGAAATCACTGCACGTAACATTGAATGCCCATGACCTTGGATCCCTCAGGCGGTACTGCAACAAAAAGCGACATCAGTGTGTAATAGATATCACCACATGGGCTCAGGAACACTTCAGAAAACCACTGTCAGCAACTACAGTTTGTCGCTCCATCTGTAAGTACAAGTTAAATCTCTGCTATACAATGCCAAAGCCATTTATCAACAACACCCAGAAACGCCGCCGGCTTCGTTGGGCCTGACCTCATCTAAGAGGGACTGATGCAAACTGTAAAAGTGTTCTGTGGTCTGACGAGTCCGCATTTAAAATTGTTTTTGGAAACTGTGGACGTTGTGTCGTCCGGCACAAAGTGAAAAAGAACCATCCGAATTGTTATAGGGGCAAAGTTCAAAAGCCAGCATCTGTGATGGTATGGGGGTGTATTAGTGCCCAAGGCATGGGTAACTTACACATATGTGAAGGCACAATTAATGCTGAAAGGTAAATAAAGGTTTTGGAGCAACATATGTTGCCATCCAAGCATGGACGCCCCTGCTTATTTCAGCAAGACAATGCCAAGCCATGTGTTACAACAGCGTGGCTTCGTAGTAAAAGAGTGCGGGTACTAGACTGCCTGTAGTCCAGACCTGTCTCCCATTGAAAATCTGTGCCGCATTATGAAGCCTAAAATACCACGACGGAGACCCCGAACTGTTGAACGACTTAAGCTGTATGGGAAATAATTCCACCTGAAAAATTTCAAAAATCGGACTCTTCAGTTTCCAAACGTTTATTGAGTGTTGTTAAAAGGAAAGGCCACGTAACACAGTGGTAAAAATGCCCCTGTGCCAACTTTTTTGCAACGTGTTGCTGCCTTTAAAGTTAACGATCATTTGCAAAAAATAAGAAGTTTCTCGGTTCGAACAGTAAAGGGGAACATTATCACCAAACCTATGTAAGCGTCAATATATACCTTGATGTTGCAGAAAAAAGACCATGTATTTTTTTAACCGATTTCCGAACTCTAAATGGATGAATTTTGGCAAATTAAACGCCTTTCTGTTTATCGGTTTTTAGCGATGACGTCAGAACGTGACGTCACCGAGGTAACACAGCCGCCATTTTCATTTTCACATTACAAACACCGCGTCCCAGCTCTGTTATTTTCCGTTTTTTCGACTATTTTTTGGAACCTTGGAGACATCATGCCTCGCCGGTCGGTGTGTTGTCGGAGGGTGTAACAACACTAACAGGGAGGGATTCAAGTTGCACCACTGGCAAGAAATCTGCCGCCAGACCCCCATTGAATGTACCAAAGTGTCTTCACATTTGACCGGCGATGTTAAGACGGACATGGCACAGAGATGTATGGATAACCTGCAGATGCAATTTCAACGATTTAGTCAACAAAACCACAAAGGTGAGTTTTGTTGATGTTGTTGACTTATGTGCTAATCAGACATATTTGGCCACGGCATGACTGCCAGCTAATCGATGCTAACATGCTATGCTAATCGATGCTAACATGCTATTTACGCTCGCTTTATGTACATTTGAAACTAGATACCCACATTTAATGCGAAACAAACACTTACCAATCGACGGATTTAAGTTGCTCCAGTGTCACAAGATGTGAAAGTCCTGATCGTTTGGTCCGCACATTTTACCGGCGATGCTAATAAGGCAGCCATGCTATGGGCCACTTCATTAGGTACACCCATGCTATGGCCGAATAGCGTCAATAGCTATTCGCTCAATAGCTTCAATTTCTTCTTCAATTTCGTTTTCGCTATCTGCCTCCATACTCCGACCATCTGTTTCAATACATGCGTAATCTGTTGAATCGTTTAAGTCGCTGAAATCCGATTCTGAATCCGAGCTAATGTCGCTATATCTTGCTGTGGTAACCGCCATGTTGTTTGTATTGGCAGCCCTGTATGACGTCACAGGGAAATGGATAGTCGCATCGCAAATAGCGAAAATCAAGCATTTTAAAGCTTTTTTAGGGATATTCAGAGACCAGTAAAATTTTGAGAAAACTTCAAAAAATACAACAAGCCACTGGGAACTGATTTTTATTGTTTTTAACCCTTTTGAAATTGTGATAATGTTCCCATTTAACCTTCGTCTTGTGTTTGGGTCGGCACTGACCCGTTTTAGTTTTTAAATGCATAAAAACACCACATACATTTATTTTTTTGCATCAATGCTTTTTGACTTTGTCAGTAACCTCATTTTAATTTTTTTCACTAAATTATAAAATGCTCTGGTAGAAATTATGCCCTTGGTGCTGTTAGGGTCGGTTTCGACCCGGTTATAAAAATAAGATGATAAAGCAATGATAAGAGCCAAAACTGAACACACTGACAGCCAGCTCCTCTCCCAATCATGTGAGCTTTAGTGGATTCTCATTTTACCTTGTTATCCTGTACAAAAACAAACAAAAGACGGACACTAAAAGTGTCACTTTTTGCCACTCTGATTTTGTTTTTTTATTAGTTTTGGAAATAGTAATCTATTTCTCTTGGTTTCATTTGCTTGATTGGTTGTTTGTTTGATGTTGGATTTCTGTTGCTGAAAAAAATACTTTTTAGCCTTTTTCTTGAAGTAAATATATATGGGTCGAAATTGACCCGTAACACCATAGATGTTACTATAGTTAAAATTCTTAAAATGAAAAAAAAAAAAACACATTTATTTAAGAGATGTGTTCTAATACCCCTTAGTAATAGTTAGGTAACACAACAACCTTTTTTTTATTTATATGATTCTCTTGAGGTTCGTTTTACCATTTTTAAAAATTGAAATCGAGGGGTATACTGACAAAAAAAGGCCCAATGGCCCAAACCAAAAATATTAAAACCAATATTTTCAAGGATAAGGAAGCCTAACAAGGTAACCAAGAGATGAGAAACAAATTGGATGATAGATAATAGTTTTTAGTGTATTTTACAGCTGATTTAAAACATGGGTCAAAACCGACCCGTTAACATAAGAGATGGTAACAGAAAGCTAACACAAGAGGAAGGTTAAATATCTTGTCTTTGCAGTCTATTCAATTGAATATAAGTTGAAAAGGCTTTGCCAATCATTGTATTCTGTCTTTATTTACGATTTGCACAACGTGCCAACTTCACTGGTTTTGGGTTCTGAAATAGATTCCCGCCACATATAACTTCAATTAAATAAATTGTCATGTAATAATATTATGCTAATGTTGTAAAAAAAGTTGCACATATTTATGACTTTTTCCTCCCAAAACTTAAATTTGAACAATATTCATACTTGGAGAAGGCATTCGACCGTGTCCCTCGGGAAGTCCTGTGGGGAGTGCTCAGAGAGTATGGGGTATCGGACTGTCTTATTGTGGCGGTCCGCTCCCTGTATGATCAGTGCCAGAGCTTGGTCCGCATTGCCGGCAGTAAGTCGAACACATTTCCAGTGAGGGTTGGACTCCGCCAAGGCTGTCCTTTGTCACCGATTCTGTTCATAACTTTTATGGACAGAATTTCTAGGCGCAGTCAAGGCGTTGAGGGGTTCCGGTTTGGTAACCGCAGGATTAGGTCTCTGCTTTTTGCAGATGATGTGGTCCTGATGGCTTCATCTGACCGGGATCTTCAGCTCTCGCTGGATCGGTTCGCAGCCGAGTGTGAAGCGACCGGAATGAGAATCAGCACCTCCAAGTCCGAGTCCATGGTTCTCGCCCGGAAAAGGGTGGAGTGCCATCTCCGGGTTGGGGAGGAGACCCTGCCCCAAGTGGAGGAGTTCAAGTACCTAGGAGTCTTGTTCACGAGTGAGGGAAGAGTGGATGGTGAGATCGACAGGCGGATCGGTGCGGCGTCTTCAGTAATGCGGACGTTGTACCGGTCCGTTGTGGTGAAGAATGAGCTGAGCCGGAAGGCAAAGCTTTCAATTTACCGGTCGATCTACGTTCCCATCCTCACCTATGGTCATGAGCTTTGGGTCATGACCGAAAGGATAAGATCACGGGTACAAGCGGCCGAAATGAGTTTCCTCCGCCATGTGGCGGGGCTCTCCCTTAGAGATAGGGTGAGAAGCTCTGCCATCCGGGAGGAACTCAAAGTAAAGCCGCTGCTCCTTCACATCGAGGGGAGCCAGATGAGGTGGTTCGGGCATCTGGTCAGGATGCCACCCGAACGCCTCCCTAGGGAGGTGTTTAGGCTACGTCCAACCGGTAGGAGGCCACGGGGAAGACCCAGGACACGTTGGGAAGACTATGTCTCCCGGCTGGCCTGGGAACGCCTCGGGATCCCCCGGGAAGAGCTAGACGAAGTGGCTGGGGAGAGGGAAGTCTGGGTTTCCCTGCTTAGGCTGTTGCCCCCGCGACCCGACCTCGGATAAGCGGAAGATGATGGATGGATGGATGGATGGATGGATGGATTCATACAGCAAAGTGTGTCCCTAAAAAAAAAAAAAAGTCCAATTGAAAACTGAACTGAATTATATTTATATAGCGCTTTTCTCTACTGACTCAAAGCGCTTTACATAGAGAAACCCAATATCTAAGTTACATTTAAACCTGTGTGGGTGGCACTGGGAGTAAGTGGGTTTAGTGTCTTGCCCAAGGACACAACGGCAGAGACTAGGATGGCGGAAGCGGGAATCGAACCTGCAACCCTCAAGTTGCTGGCACGGCCACTCTACCAACCGAGCTATACCGCCCAATTTGATTAATCCTTGTCCTTGTAGCGTGACAAGATAACTGTCATGCATATGCATATCCATCCATTTTCTACCGCTTATTCCCTTCCGGGGTCGCGGGGGGCGCTGGCGCCTATCTCAGCTACAATCGGGCGGAAGGCGGGGTACTCCCTGGACAAGTCGCCACCTCATCGCAGGGCCAACACAGATAGACAGACAACATTAACACACTAGGGCCAATTTAGTGCATATATATATACTGTACATACAGTATGCACTTTAACTGTGTCACTGAGTGGTGACTGAGGCCACGTGAAGCATGCATGGTGAATAAAAGGAGTTGAGTCACACTAAGAGGTTCTTATCAGAGCTGCACGTAGACATAGTGACAGCTTATCACCCTCTTACGGGCTGACATCACACATGACGACCTCTGCCGTAAATGAGGTGTCTTGGTGCAAGGTCCACCTCACACAATACACACTTTTAAAGGTTCACCGAAAGAAACATCATGTTTCCCAAACTCTTTGACGCTTGTTCAAATGTGGAATTTTTAACGCTTAAGTCATTTTTACACCAACAGTTCTGCTTCTGGGATTTTTTTTTTTTTTTACTATTAATATGGAATTGAGCAACATCTTGTGTGTTTTACGCTGAAAAGAAGTACCATCTTGTTTTTTTTTAAAGCGTTGCATATTATTTTCATCAACAATCAGTCAAAGACTGTATGACTTCATTGGCACCTTTATATCACACAGAATTCCAGTACACATTGAGAAAAATACATTTAAAAATACAAGAGTGTTTGGTGTGAAAACTAAAGAATAAAGTCATAATATTAGGGGAATTCAATCTTGACATTAAAAATGCAATATCAAAATTGTCTTGAAATTGTAAACAACAGTGACAGCAGTCGCTTTCCTGGAATCCTGACTTCTATCTATTCTGTAAAATCATGAAAATTTGTCATCAATATTTGTTAAAAAGTATGTTTGTAAAATCGCATGGAACACACACATAAATATATATATACACACACACATAAATATATGTATGTATGTATGTATTATGTATATATATATATGTGTGTGTATATATATAGATGTATGTATGTATATATATGTATTATGTATACATATGTATGTGTGTATTATGAATATATATGTATATATATATATGTATGTATTATGTATATATTTATTATATATGTGTGTGTGTGTATATATATATATGTATTACAATTCAATTATTATGTATATTAATTTCTTCAATTCTCGTAAAAGCCACTTTTCATGTAAAATCTTTGTTTTTAATTTATATATATATATATATATATATATATATATATATATATATATATATATGTAGGTGTGGGAAAAATCACAAGACTACTTCATCTCTACAGAACTGTTTCATGAGGGGTTCCCTCAATCATCAGGAGAGGAACCCCTCATGAAACAGTTCTGTAGAGATGAAGTAGTCTTGTGATTTTTCCCACACCGATATATTGCGCTCTACCACGGATTCGAGCACTATTCTCTGGATAATCCAATCAAGACATATATATATATATATATATATATATATATATATATATATATATATATATACATATATATATATGTATATATATATGTATATATATATATATATATATATATATATATATATATACTGTATATATGGTTTTTTTCTACATTTTTAGCACTTTATTAGAAACAAAATTTGGATTTTCGTAATAAATAAAAATAATTGTAGTACTTTATCATCAGTCATAGTTCATCTCTTTTAATATTATGACTTCATTCTGATAAGATAAGAATAAAAAGTTTCAACGATATCAGGACAGCAAAGTGTGACCCTACAACACTATGGTAAAAAACCCAGAAAAATACAATCAAAGTGGGCTGATTTGTGGACGTAGTACGATGGCAGTTCTGGTAGAATGTTCCAAAAAGCAAACCATAATCTGCATAGTGTAGTGTGGAGTTTGGGGACAAAATATGTCCACATTATATTGCAGTAAATTGAAAATATAAAAAAATAAGGGATGGGTGTAAAAAAAAAAAAAAAAAAAAAAAGAAATTGTAACGGTAACAGTTGCTGTTTGCATTTGCTTCCTTGGCTGAGCTCTAAAACACAGTAGAGTTGGATGGAGGAAGCAGACATGTGATAGTCACAGGAACGTAGCGAGCCTGAGGGCCGTGTCAGTAAAAAGAGATGGAGCCTGATAGTGAGATCCACAACATGCTGGACCTCCTTCCCTGGGCACCGGGATTTCTTCTTTACAAGGAAGTTGGTACCAGCAGGTTTGGATTCAGCTAACAGGCTACTTTGCACTTATAAATAAGTCATTGGGGAGATGGGGAAAGGGGCCGGGGTTGTTGGTGTAGTCTTCAGGACATTTTCCCAATCTGAATCTTCTTCCAGGCCTCGGACGCGGTGAATATGCAGGAGTCGATGATGCCCGCCACTGTGAACGTCCCTCCCACGATGGCACAGATCTACGCACAGAGTGAAACGATGGGTCACGTTTTGGATGCTTGCGACTAACCTGCCTCTTATCTTAATTAGTGCGCCTGCAGGAACGCAAGCAAGGAGTTGACTCACATATTTTGAGTCATGAGTCACGAGCGCACTGTAAGCACAGTCATCGCTGGCTTTTAAGTTCCGTTAAGTCACCGTGAAACCAAAACAACGGCAATTAGGGCGGAGCAATTTAGTTTTTGTAATTTCAGCAGAAAACCTGCAAATAGGAACAAAATCGTGGTAAAAAGATTCTCAAACATCTTTTAAAAATATTGTCAGTAGCCAATGAAAAGTGAGTGTTGTGGAAAACAATGAGAAAAAACATGCATCTTTAAATCTAAATTGCAAGGTTTTTTTTTCCTTTGGACAACAACTTGAGATAAGTAAAAACAATGATAAATATAAATATTTACATAAACATCACTAACATTTTGAAATATAACTAAAACATTAACATAGGATGTCCTTGCCAGTGTACGGTAAGAATAGGTACAGTAGACTTAGACTTAGACTAAGACTTCCTTTTTCTTGTCATTCAAATTTGAACTTTACAGCACAGATAAGAACGAAATGTTGTTACATAAGTAGGTGGATAAAATATATTTTAGTCCACTGAAAAGCATGTCTCTTCAAATTTTAATTTCTTCACTATTTATCCAAAAAACACTAATCTTTTTTTTATTTTTATTTTTTTTAACTTAAGGACACAAAAAAAAAAACCTTACACAACAGACTCAAACAAAAACAGGTAAAAGTTATAATGATATTTGTAGTAATTAATTATTTACTTTATTATTTATTATCTACATCATTTACAATGGAGTTTGATATTTATCATTTTTGTATTATTACTAATGTTTTATAATAATTTGATAGACAGCAAGAAAACAAAAACACATTTAAAATGTGTAACACATGCTTGGCAGTGGACAGTAACAATGTGTAAATAAACAATGGTGCTATTCAGTGAAAAATATTTGTCTCCGATTATGTTTTTGTTTTTTTATTTTAACCCAAAACAAATTATTTTTTTTAATTTACTGAATCAAAAACTAACTAAATAAATAATACATAATTCACACTCACTTTTAATTGGATAGCAAGAATGGACAAAACTTCGAAAGAATATCTATCTAAATATATATATATATATATATATATATACATATATATATATATATATATATAAACAGCAATCAGCATCAATCATATTTGGCCACTTAAAATGCAAATCTGCATGTAAATCTAGCATTTAGTTCTACTTTTCCTCACCTAAAAGCTCCACATGCTCTCCCTGATAGTCACAATTTATTGACATAAATAAAGTGACGTTTGGTTTCTTGGTATTCAAATGACTCACAGTAGTGATGAAGCGGTAAAGGGGCTGCCTCCTCTCTGTGTATTTCACTGTAATAGGACTGAGGTCGTATCGGAACCAGATGGCCGGTATGATCCTGCCTGTGTGGCTGTAGGCAACATATTCCTGCAAGGACAGTCAAAGTGTGTGTGTGTTAAAGACCAGTCAGAATGATCAGGTAATTGCATCCTTATCTTGAGGTTTTGTAATGTATGAGTCATAAAAGGGTCGTTTTCGGATTAGAAGGAAGAAAATAAGTAACTCCGATGTCATACATGATTCATGAAAAAGGAATCTTCATCAAAATCAGATGAAGTAAGAGGGAGGGAGAAGTTGTGTTTAGCTTTTGCGATACTGTGATGATCCTTAAAGTGTGAGCACAATTCTCAGAAGCATGTTCAGAACTTTTTTTTTTACATTAGTTCCAGTCACTATTAGTGACTTAGCAGGAAAGTGTGCACATCAACGCCGAATTAATAGAGTCGGTATACAAACAATTTAAAAATACCAGGGCTTGTGTTGTGTTTATTCTGAACACAGCACTTCAAGTGTGGATGTTTTTGGTCTTTAGGAAAAAACGGCTACTAAAAATCAGAAGAAGAATTATGGTACGCTGGTGCTAATACCTACAAAAATTGAGCAAAATACTGTGGTTTTGTTTTCACAGAAGAAAACCCTTTCGATTTCCACAGCATGCTTTCGGAACATGTCTTTGAACAGCAGACGTCTCAAACTCGATTTGACCAGGGACCGCTGGGGGTACAGTCTGGTTGAGGCTGGGCTGCGTGAAGTATTCACTTTAGAAATACATTTTAACACTGTGACTAAATGTGTGAACTACTTCAACCATAACTTAACTATAGTAGGCCTTGAGTCATTAAAAATGTAAAATTGTATGTAAAAAAATGCATATTTTCACAGTTGAAATTCCTCAAAGTTCTGAGACACTTCAGTTTGCCAACAGGAAGTTGCTCTTTGTTTTGCCTAGAAGTGTATTGATTCATTTTAACAACGATTCCATCATAATTTGAGGTTGCCAATTTTATTCTGGGACATTATTGATTTATAACAATGTGATCTGAAATGAAAACAATTCAGTAACCTTTTAGCCAAAAATGTAACAAATGTGAAATAATTACTGAATACTTGACATTGCAGCCCAAGTTTCCTATATTCCTGTTGTCTTTTTAAGGCAATTAGGTATAAATTAAATATGGCTACAAACAAGCAAGTAACAACAATTAATGGCCAATGCATTTACATCTTATTGACAAGAGGAAACCTTTTCTGCTTTATGTTATGACGTTTTCAATAAAAGTACAATAACCAACATTTTAACAGTAGATTTACCTGCTATTTTTGCTGTTGTTTTTCAACATGAAAATAATACACATAAAACAGGGCAGTTTTAAAGGACAAGATATTGTATATATTTTTTAAATCATTGCAAAAAAGTAATACAAAAAATAATACAACACTGTACTATCCATCCATCCATTTTCTACCGCTTATTCCCTTTCGGGGTCGCGGGGGGCGCTGGCGCCTATCTCAGCTACAATCGGGCGGAAGGCGGGGTACACCCTGGACAAGTCGCCACCTCATCGCAGGGCCAACACAGATAGACAGACAACATTCACACTCACATTCACACACTAGGGCCAATTTAGTGTTGCCAATCAACCTATCCCCAGGTGCATGTCTTTGGAAGTGGGAGGAAGCCGGAGTACCCGGAGGGAACCCACGCATTCACGGGGAGAACATGCAAACTCCACACAGAAAGATCCCGAGCCTGGATTTGAACCCAGGACTGCAGGACCTTCGTATTGTGAGGCAGACGCACTAACCCCTCTGCCACCGTGAAGCCCACACACGCTATATTTACTACTATACTTACTACTAGTCTCATTTTAATAGACAGATACGGTGGCAGGAAAATGTCACAACAAATGCAAACGCCAAAACACAAGAACTATAAGGCAAACCACAAAAACAAGGAATGGAGTTGGACCAGTTTTTTAGTCATATATATATATTTTTTTCTTTTTCAATAATACTAATATACTATGTTTATTACACCGTTTTCAACCTTCCAACTCGTCGGTGTCAAAATTAGGTCCGCTCTCACTTCCGTTGTGTCCATCACGCCCTTTGGGGTTTAAAGTTGTGTTATGGGTTTTTTTATTGTGTTGTGGCGATTGTGTTTGTTGTGGATTTTGCAATTGTGCTGCAGCTAAAAGTTGTTGTGTTGTTGCTTTAAGATATTACTTTGTGGCGTTTCCATTTTTTGTCACCTGTCTCGGCTTCTGTAGGTATCCGCCATACTTGTTTTGACGACTGATGGCGATGACGCCCCGGACGGGCAGACACACTTGAGTAATGTTTTACGTCTTAATCATTAAAAGTGTTAAACTTTATATAAAGTCTGCATTTTAAATCAAATGTTTGTTTTTTTCTAGCACCAAAAAAATCAATTGATTTCCTTTTAAAACAATGTTGGATCGATAAATATCTTCTAGAAGGTCATCATGCCACGAACAGATCGATGTCGTTGAATTTTAAGAATATAAATCGATGTAGTGGATAAATCATTACACCAGTAGAGTTGCCCAATGCCTGTGATTGTTATTTTTGTACCATTATTGTATTCAGGGGTGCTGGGAAAAAAAAATATTCACATCAGAATCGCAATTTATTACAATTCTGAATTGACACAACCTTTTCAGCAATCTTTTTTTTTTTAAATCTTTTTAAAGCCATCTCTGCTCATATATGTCATAGGTCAGCAGCCAAGGCAGGCTTTTGTAAATAATGTATATACCAAATAATGTTGCGTGAATCGGTTTGGATCACGAATCGATTCTGAATCAAATTGTGATTCCACAAATTGGAATCAAATTGGATCGTGATTTGTTAGTGTTTTGTGTTCTTTCAAATGTGGGATTCACCATTGCCAAAAATATTTTCAATCAATCAATGTTTACTTATATAGCCCTAAATCACTAGTGTCTCAAAGGGCTGCACAAACCACTACGACATCCTCGGTAGGCCCACATGAGGGCAAGGAAAACTCACACCCAGTGGGACGTCGGTAACAATGATGACCCAGTGACTGTTAGCTGTCAAGTGTGCATAGCCTGGAACTACACTCAGCTTCTGGCAGTCTTCAAAGTACCCCAAACCTGCCACAAATGATTGGAGGATGCGGGAAGAACTGTGGTTCACATCGGACTGTCTACACCGCAGTAATTTGAGGACCAGTCATAGAAAATTTAGAGTGAAAAGCAAATTTTATTTTCAGCCGCATACAAAACATTCTAATTTGGATTGTTTCCCTGGCTTCGAGACTCTCCTGAAGGACAGTGTGGCGAAGACACAACAAACTCCCTTATTGTTTTTCATGGACACACACCATGTTGTTGATGATTTTGGACTAGCGACTGCACAATACACTACGGGCTTATACACACACACATCCACTAAAATATATGCCTCACATACACACCCCACCCCCCAAACCAACGCCCTTGACGCAAATCCGATAGGGGTGATGACTGGATTGTCAGCGCCTGAGAGCTGCGGCCTACCATAATGACCCCGAACTCCCCTCCCTTTGTTGCTCGATATCTCGAGATGTATGTAGTGATATTTATATGTGCTTTGCTATGGAGGGTTTTTTTCCCACTCAAGACTGGGCCCCATTAGGAGCCCAGTCTAGATTGTATTTTTTTACTCATCCTTCCCCAGTGTTTACCTTTTTCCCATCTTTTACGGGGCGCCTTATGGCGACCCATCAGCGTTCTTGTTCTGTAACCCTGTACACTGTTTGTCTAATCTTGAACAGGTTTGTGCTGAAAACAAAGTTTCGTTGTACTTGTGCAATGACAATAAAGACAAACCTACCTACCTACCTATTAAGTTAAGTCGAGGGCCCCAAAATATGGGCAAGTTTGAGACCTCATTTTAACAGGGAGAATGAAAAGAGTAAAGCACCTTGTTAGCCACTGTGTACTGGTAGGAGAACCTCCGTCTGCCTGACAGATCTTCATAAACTGTTGGAACGATCTTCAGGATGTAATCGTGTGAGGCCAGCGCTGCAAGGGAAATTTAGGAGTTAGCCTTATTTAAAAATGTTGATATTTTTCATTTACTGTTAATTCCATTCAATAATGTTTTGCAATATGTACATTTTTTACATATTTTTTCTTTTTTTACAAATAATAAATATTATAAATTACATTTTATTCATACCCAGGACCTCAAATTTAAATATGACAACGCAGAGACTACAACACTAGCTGTTAGTTTTCTTTTCAACATTCTATCCATCTGACTTGTTTTGAAACAGGGTTGCATTCAATCCGCCAGCATTTCATTTCCCTGAATCACATCAAACGTGCACTATAATCATGATGAAGAGGTGTAATGTGTAATTACATACGATTAGATGATAGCTTGTCAGCTCCACCCAAAGCATTGAAGGCGCCCTGCACTTTAAGCATCTGTGTGACACAAAGGAGAGGAATGAGGCTTTTTTTTAATGTTTTGTATGTGTGTGTGTGTGTGTGTGTGTGTGCGTGCGTGCGTGCATGCGTGTCATCTCAACCTGAAGCTTTTCCCCAAAGGCCAGCTTGTGGATGATGTGGGTCATGTCAGGACTTTGGGGCTGGGCCGTGGCACTATGTGTGGACACGTGGAAGTTCCCTGGCACCTGATCATACGTGCACGCACACAAATATTATAAACAAAGTAGGAGAGCATGCGTCAGTTAAACCACAAACATCTGCAATACGTATAAATTTACTGGTATGCTTGCACAGTCAAATAGGAGCTAGAAAAAGCTGTGACGTAAAGCTGCCGTCACTTAAATAAGAGCTCTTAGCAATATCGTGCAATATCAGAAATGTAAATATTAATCAATATGTTTATTATTGTGGTTATAGTTTGCAGAGTTGTACAATGGCTATGTATCATACTGAAAGCTGGTTTTCATTTCTCTACTGAGTACTATTACAACCATAATAAGCCAAGAATTATATATATGAAAGCAAATCTTTTTTTTTTTTATTGTTATCTTTAACTGGAAAAGACACAAAAAGGTAGCAGCATGATTGAAGGTGTGGAGGAAATACTAACAAAAATAGACAATTTTCTTTAACGTTTTGCTTATTATCATCATTAATATCTTTGATCTTACCGGTTTTGATGAAAATATATTTTGCACTATTCCAAAGAAGCGTGGTAACTTCTAAAAGGAGACCTATGATATTTTCGTCTTTTCTGATTTATAAAGGATGCAACAGTGTTGAATACTTTGGGTAAATTTTATAGGTTTGTTTGATATACTTTTAATGTTTAGTATTTCCCATTGAAATATTATCTTGAGTCAGAGTCAATGATACTTTGTTAGGAAAGTATTTCTATGTTTACCCTCTTGTTTATTATGTACACAAATGTGTCAGAGTACTTATGATAACAAGACAAAAATCAAATATGGTGATGATTCAGTAATTGTTCGTTTGTTAAATGGATATGCAGTCACGGGTATCGAGCTGTCAGGTGCTGTATCGTTTTCATGGACGTGTCTTCGCAAGACGCAAAATTAAATCATGAAATGCAACCTTACTCGAGCAAAAACAATGCATTTTAATCAGTTAGAATTTTGATACCAACTTCCTTGAACCCGCAACACACAAAGAAGTTGTAGACCTCCATGCTTTTCCAAGTGGTTATTTGTTTTGTCATGTCGACTGATGTCTGGAGCATAAAACTGTTCAATATAATTGGGAATTACACCAACGGATAATAAATCAATCAATCAATCAATGTTTACTTATATAGCCCTAAATCACTAGTGTCTCAAAGGGCTGCACAAACCACAACACAAACCACTACGACATCCTCGGTAGGCCCGCATAAGGGCAAGGAAAACTCACACCCAGTGGGACGTCGGTGACAATGATGACTATGAGAACCTTGGAGAGGAGGAAAGCAATGGATGTCGAGCGGATCTAACATGATACCGTGAAAGTTCAATCCATAATGGATCCAACACAGCCGCGAGAATCCAGTCCAAAGCGGATTCAACACAGCAGCGAGAGTCCCGTTCACAGCGGAGCCAGCAGGAAACCATCCGAAGCGGAGGCGGATCAGCAGCGCAGAGATGTCCCCAGCCGATACACAGGCAAGCAGTACATGGCCACCGGATCGGACCGGACCCCCTCCACAAGGGATAATCCTTGATATCACTTGACAAATCTTTTTTTGATCAATTCTAGGGAGCTATTCCATCGCATAGTTTGATTTTTTGGTCGTATCCGCTTTTTGCATGAAGATCTAGGCCCCTTGCGGACTAAGAGAGTTTGCCCACTGCTTGCTACACAACAACAGCCATATCGGCTTGGTTGAGCACCAAAGTTTGTAACTTATGAGAAGAAGTCACCAGACATAATACGAGCAATGGGAAATTTTAAGTAAAGCTCTTAACCATGAGCTCTGTATGAGGCCAGCTGAGTTCGAGGAAACACAAAAAAGTAGGATTAAGTATTATTTTCATATGACCTTGGCGTAACATAAATGTTGCTAAGCAGCTGTTTTTTTATTGCAGCTCTTTATCAATCACTGAGTGTGTGCAGGTGTATCTAAAGTTGTGACAAGGTAAATCTATATGTTTATGAAGTTTAATTTTGACAATGTCTGGAACAAAAATAGTGGCGACGACTTAAAGATGTATATTTCAACAGTGCATATTTTTTTAAAGATAAACTCAATCTGGTAGTGCATCCACAAATGAACATTTATGCAAAACATAGGTAATATAAAAGTGACTGTGGAGAAACATGTATACCAAAGCAAATCCTAAATCAGGGTTACCCACACATTCATTTATTTGTGTCGGCCCGCCACTAAAGAATTACGGCCGCCACAAAAAAATTATTTAAAAATATAATTAAATATATATATATATATTTTTTCCCGGCTTTTTACTCGCTCGACCGCTCATAAAAGCAATGGGACTCTGTCTGTGAATGGAGCTTAAAGTTACATATTAAATAAATATGAAAATATTATATAAATATGTATATAAATATGTACATAGAGTGTTGTAATTATATTCCAACTCCGCGTTCTTCTTGGTCATCGCCGCCGCCGCTGCCTCCCCCCATCAATAACCCCCCCTTCCCCCCAACCCCCCTCCTCCACCCGACCACACCACCACAAATAGATGCCTCACCTGTGGGAAACACTGCTAAATATATATTTTATCGAGAACAGAAGTCTAAAATAGGGGATCTGCAAACCCTAAGGGATCAGCAGAGATACTCAAGGGGCGTACACCTTAATATATTAGTTTTTTACCCACCTGCAATTTTTCCACATATTTATATGCCTTTTAATAACATTGGTTTATAAATGGCAGTGACAAGACCACCCCACTGTATTGTGCAAGTTTAAAATAAAAACATAAATGAATAATTATAATGTGTTAATAATAGTTGTAGCATTAACGATAGCTAGATATTAGCACTCAAATTGCAAGCTAGCTATTAGCGGAACATTGTACCTTAGTATTGCAGTTACAAGGTACCATTCGAATCAGTTTATTTTAAAACAGCATTTTATGCAAGATATATAAGGAAGGGGTCCCTGCTCTATCTCTCCATCAATTTGGGGGTCATTGGCCTGGAAAAGGTTGACGACCCCTGATCTAAACCACAAGGAAGTGTTTTAAATCTTCGACCCAACTCTCTCCTTTGAGTCACACATTAAAAGCGTTACTAAAACGACCTTCTTTCATCTCCGTAATATCGCGAAAATTCGCTCCATTTTGTCCACTAAAGACGCTGAGATCATTATCCATGCGTTTGTTACGTCTCGTCGCGATTACTGTAACGTATTATTTTCGGGTCTCCCCATGTCTAGCATTAAAAGATTACAGTTGGTACAAAATGCGGCTGCTAGACTTTTGACAAGAAAACGAAAGTTTGATCACATTACGCCTGTACTGGCTCACCTGCACTGGCTTCCTGTGCACTTAAGATGTGACTTTAAGGTTTTACTACTTACGTATAAAATACTACATGGTCTAGCTCCATCCTATCTTGCCGATTGTATTGTACCATATGTCCCGGCAAGAAATCTGCGTTCAAAAGACTCCGGCTTATTAGTGATTCCAAGGTTTCTCATAGTCAGCATCTGGATGTGAATTCTCCCTGCCCACTGGGTGTGAGTTTTCCTTGCCCTTTTGTGGGTTCTTCCGAGGATGTTGTAGTCGTAATGATTTGTGCAGTCCTTTGAGACATTTGTGATTTGGGGCTATATAAATAAACATTGATTGATTGATAAATGTACATTAAATTCTTCCCGTTTAACAATTACGTTTAAAACATTGGCTATGCCTGTAGAGACAAATGGTATGAGTAATTCTGGACATTAATGTTTTGCAGCCGGAAGATGCATATTCACCAAAGAAAAATGAATTTTAACTTAAACGTTTGTCTAGGATATGCATCATTTTAGAATGAATGTTGCGGGAAAACGTACTGTAGCTAACAATTAACAACTCGTGGGTCGGAAAACTCAACGTTCTTCACCCTCCGGACGACAAACAGTCTCACTCGACACGTTTGCAATTATTCCACGGACGAACGTGTTAAACGTACAACTGCTGGGTTAATGATTGTGTGATTTGCGGACAGACTGACGCATGAGACACTTGTGGGACATGGCGGGCTACACACTTTCCAGACACCAGAAGAAACAATAGAGAATTACTTTGTTGATGGTAAATTCTCCTTCAAAGCGGCAACCGGCTCCTTGGCTGAGAGGAACTTTCATGGAGTTGTCAATGTGGCCGACCTCATGGCGGCCCATCTCATCTTGGATGTCCAACCCTACCACTGGAAGACAGTGTGCAGTGTCCTATTTAGGTTTTTACAGCTCAAATCACGTGATCCATTCAGAAAAAACGTAGCAAAAAATTACATACAAGGACAATGTAATTGTTTGAGTGGATTATGTCAAGAAAATAACAGCAGAGAAAAAACATGTGTCAAATGGGGTCATGTTTTTGAGACACTCTAAATAATGTACAGGTTCAGAAGTGTTCAAATGATAGCTTTTCTGCCTCTGTAATTTCATTAGAAACTTAAAATACAAATCAAGATGTGTATTGAGGATGTTCAGTTTAAAAACCAAATGGGTGTTTTTTTAAATAGTGGTTTAATATTGGGTTAACAGAGCATACATTCCCTTTTTTGAATAGAAAAGATCAGATTCAGATCACAATATAAGTCATTAAAGAATACATTTATTTGTCCATTTAATTAATAAATGGATTAAGTAGCCTGATCTTATTTATCCTATTTACACAACGGGATGTCCTTTCTGTCTTCATGTAAATGGTAATTGGATCATACTTGTGTACCGCATTCTGCCTTCAAGGTACTCAAAGCGCATCAAGAGCAACTGGGGATTCAGTTTCTAGCTGAAAGATACTTCAACATGGTCAAAGGGGCACTTAGAATCAAACCCGTAACCATGAAGTTGGGGGCGAACCACTCTACTAGTCGTGCGTTTATTCTCTCCACCTCTACACATAGCATGTGAGGAAATAACTGCATTAATTACGTCATACATCTATATATCAAGGTTACCTTTTTTTATGCAGTGACAATTATTTTCTATTATGAAAGAATGTGGTTAACAAAAGTATTGCATTACATTCAGCTACGCAGTGTGCATGCACGCCTGTGTGAGCATGTATGTGTGAGTGTTCATCAACCCTTCAAATCCGTAAACAAAGGAAAAAATACTTGTGTCGTTTAGTCATAATAAAGTATTGCAATACATTCAGCAATACATTCAGCTACGCTGTGTGCATGCATGCCTGTGTGAGCATGTTTGTGTGAGTGTTCATCAACCCTTCAAAGCCGTAAACCAAAGGAAAAATACTTGTGTCGTTTAGTCGTAATAGTTTTGGTCAAAGAAAATAGTATGCTGCTTAAAATGTCAATCTCTGAATGGTTATTTTTTCATTGTTTTTGTGAAACCTATTAAATTAAAACACGATTAGTTTATTTTAAAGCCCCTGTGGTTAAAAAAACTGCATGCTTCAATCATCATTGACTTGCTACTTCTCATAAAAAGAATTTGTCTCAAAAGTTATTTCAACATTATTTTCCAGAATATGTGCCTAGGAGTTCAGTTAAGTATAAATATATCTTTCTAAAGGTGACTAATGTGGAAATGTTGGCCCCAACCCACCTTTTTTTGTTTGTGTTTTTCCATCGTCACTAACCACTATTTGTGTACCGCATTGGCACGCAAGCAGTGGCCTATTTTCAGCGTCTGGCTGTGTCGACTGTGATGTCTGTTAAAGACCTCCACATGCCGTACATTTGACCTTTGACATCTGAGGCATCTTGAACTCCCCCCTCCCCCACCTTTTAATGCTGATCTCAAAATACATCTCAGAAATGAAGGTGGGTTTCTCCTTTTTAAGAGATTTTGAAGGAGCACAAAGATGTAAGTGTGGGCTGGGGGAGAAGATGAGGTTATTTAGAGGCGGGTTCTGTTTTTCGACAAAGTCATGCATCAAGGTCTGGCAACATGCTAAAAATCAGAAAGAATGGTGATGTTTAACTCTGCAACAGCAAATAAGAGACATGTGATCAGTGAAGTTTGTCCTGCATCCTTGACACATAATTATCGGAAAGGACGCAGTCATCTCGCTCTCCTTGCATCAATGGGACACACCTCCTGTTACCCACTAAAAACGATACATTGTGTTTAAAATCACAGTAACTAGGAGGGTTGCAACCATTCGGTGACGTTGTCGACATGAAATCATTAACATTTGTCACCGACAAAATTCCTTTGCCGATAATGTTGGGTGACGTCATCGCTCGTGTTTTTACGGACGTCAGACATCTGAAGGACGTGATCTCCGATTGTCCTCGGTGAGATAGTAAGTTTGTTAGGTAGTTAGTAGCAACATAGAGATGAAAATATGTGGGAAAAGTATTAATTTTACTAGCCGAAATGTGCCAGCGAAAGTTTGTCAGTCCGATAAAGTTAAAAAAGAGATTGGAACATTCAACGTTATTGGATCAATAACACAATACCGAAACATCTTTAAAGAACAATATACCTGTCAATATAGAGTCTTGATACCTATGAGGAAATTTTTAAACACCACATCATCATCACATAACATTATTTTATTTAAGAAAGCTGGATAGATTTAATGGCATTTTGTTGTTATTGGTGCTGTTTTGACTGTCATTTATATGAAGTAATCTTTGTTTTTATCAGAAAGTTTTCCTGCCTTTTTCCTGTACGATCAGTGCCAAAATGTATACAGTATATCTATTTTTATATTGCTATTTTTATCTTTGGCATGAAAATTATTATGTAACAACATCTTTTAGTATTTTTTGGTTCTTTGTTGTTGCTATTTTTGTATTATGACAATTTATTATTGGATCATGTTGTACTGCATTTTAATCGTTTGTTCTGTGGTTGTGTGATGTTTTTTGCCTGGACCCCAGGAAGAATAGTCTCCACTGCGGTGTAGACTAATGGGGATCCTTAATAAACTAAACTAAACTCCAAAAAAAAAAAAGCCAGAGCTTGGTCCGCATTGCCGGCAGTAAGTCGGACACATTTCCAGTGAGGGTTGGACTCCGCCAAGGCTGTCCTTTGTCACCGATTCTGTTCATAACTTTTATGGACAGAATTTCTAGGCGCAGTCAAGGCGTTGAGGGGTTCCGGTTTGGTGACCGCAGGATTAGGTCTCTGCTTTTTGCAGATGATGTGGTCCTGATGGCTTCATCTGACCGGGATCTTCAGCTCTCGCTGGATCGGTTCGCAGCCGAGTGTGAAGCGACCGGAATGAGAATCAGCACCTCCAAGTCCGAGTCCATGGTTCTCGCCCGGAAAAGGGTGGAATGCCATCTCCGGGTTGGGGAGGAGACCCTGCCCCAAGTGGAGGAGTTCAAGTACCTAGGAGTCTTGTTCACGAGTGAGGGAAGAGTGGATCGTGAGATCGACAGGCGGATCGGTGCGGCGTCTTCAGTAATGTGGACGTTGTACCGATCCGTTGTGGTGAAGAAGGAGCTGAGCCGGAAGGCAAAGCTCTCAATTTACCGGTCGATCTACGTTCCCATCCTCACCTATGGTCATGAGCTTCGGGTCATGACCGAAAGGATAAGATCACGGGTACAAGCGGCCGAAATGAATTTCCTCCGCCGTGTGGCGGGGCTCTCCCTTAGAGATAGGGTGAGAAGCTCTGCCATCCGGGAGGAACTCAAAGTAAAGCCGCTGCTCCTCCACATGGAGAGGAGCCAGATGAGGTGGTTCGGGCATCTGGTCAGGATGCCACCCGAACGCCTCCCTAGGGAGGTGTTTAGGGCACGTCCAACCGGTAGGAGGCCACGGGGAAGACCCAGGACACGTTGGGAAGACTATGTCTCCCGGCTGGCCTGGGAACGCCTCGGGATCCCCCGGGAAGAGCTAGACGAAGTGGCTGGGGAGAGGGAAGTCTGGGTTTCCCTGCTTAGGCTGTTGCCTCCGCGACCCGACCTCGGATAAGCGGAAGATGATGGATGGATGGATGGATGGTTTTCCTGCCCTTGATTTAAATGGACAAAAGTTTAATATAGTTGTTACCTTGTAACAGCCTAAAAGCAGCCCAGTAGCAGTCTAAATAAATATTTCTGAACAAGGTAGTAATCATTATTGTTAGTTAACACATGCCGAAACAGAGCTCAAGCTATATCTAAAAGCCGATGACTATATTGGAGGCACTGAATGTGTATGTGTCATAATCCGATTAGTCGACTAATCCTTAAACTAGTTGATGACGAGTCGACAATCAAAATAGTCGTTAGTTGCAGCACTAG
Source organism: Nerophis ophidion (assembly GCF_033978795.1). Lineage (NCBI taxonomy): Eukaryota > Metazoa > Chordata > Actinopteri > Syngnathiformes > Syngnathidae > Nerophis > Nerophis ophidion. The sequence continues at coordinate 74,528,759 of NC_084615.1, forward strand.
TAACTAGCAAAGGAAAACTTGGTGACAGCAGACTAGACAAGCGCTGTTACAACCCACTGTGCATCCGCTCAGCACAGACGCGCTCACAGTACACAGTATCACAACATGCTAGTTAAGCCGCTACCAAAACAAATACGGGTTCAATTTTAACAATTAACACGTATGTCATCGTAAATAAGACCAACTGCTCGGTGCTGTGCTCATTCGTGTCAATGGTATTTTAAAGTTTAGGGGATGTGCTGTAATGTGTTGGAAAAACATAGTGCTGTGGCAGTGATGAAAAGTACTTTGATTGGCGAGTGACATTTTCCTATGACGGCATTTGTGAACATTTCAAATGTTATTTCATTCCTAATACGTATTAAACAAATGCAAATTGTAACCATTTCATACCATGCCATAATCAAAAGAGTTTAACACTACATTTTAAGAAAAATAAGACTATTTAGAATTGTCCTTTTAATTGGGGACCAAATGAACTTTCCATTGACACACTCAAATCACGACCTGCGGGTTCTGGGACTCACTAAATTGCAAACCGAACAACTTCACTGTGTGATGATGACATTATTTCCTATAAGCACATTTGCAATGGATGTCGATCATTAAAGAAGCTGCAAAAATATAAAATTGTATATCTCAGGCATGATGGCCAGATTGTGTCTTGCAAATGAGCAGTCAGTACTTTAATTTGTCTTTTCTTTGGTGTCTTTTGAGTGATCTTGTCATAACACAACGTCAGCAGCTCCCTGCCTGCATGCTAAGGTGTCTTTCACAGCCCGATTTATTAGAGTTGCCATTTTGGTTAGCGTTGAGTCAATCTGTGGCCTCATGTTACCAATGAATGTTTGAGGCTTCTGGTTGCTTGTTTGATTTGTCGCAGGGAGGCATAGTTTTGAAGGCGAGTCATGAGGAGAGAAAATAAACTACCAACAGAGACCACTTGGGCACAGCAAACAAGTGCCAGACTTTAAGATATGCGTGGCACAGGATGCCAGAACATAGGCCCTGTAAGCAAATCACCCTGACACTTTAACTAGGTTGTGCAAATAAAAGGGTGTGGTGAATAACACCGTCTGACACAAAGGGCAAAGAGGCTTATAGACAACATGAAACTGACAACACACAAGTGGAAGGCAGAGAAATGATAAATGTGTATATATTTTGTAAATACTCACAATCACAGTGTAAGTTTGGCAAACTGATGTTTAAACTCACTTCTATCTTCCCACCACTGTCTTTATCTGGGTCATCCACATACAGTTCATTTACACTGGGAATGCAAGAAGAAAGAACATTGGTTACAATCCAATCAGAAAATACATAACTGGTAAAAAAAATCCAAAACAATTTTTTAATTCAGCAAATTACTTATTGGGGATCACATGGTATTCTAGCATTAGTGTCCAATGAAACACCTAAAGCCAGATGTTCCTGATATTGTTCATACAAAGTATACAGTTCAAAATTCAACCAAAACCTTAAAGAATGTGCCTCTAAACTTGCCCAAAACTCCAAAATAAAAAAGGATCAGCCTCAACAAGAGTTGTCAAAGGGCAACTGCACTTTTTTGGAATTTCTGACAAGAACACATGTGTTTTTATTCTTTATTTTGTGGGGAGGTGGTTAAAGACTACAAAAAAAGAGAAACAAGAAACATCTTCAAACCTTCATCAACATTTTATATAAACATTGCATGTATATATATATATATATATATACACACACATATAATGTAGTAACAGACACATTCATAACAATATGTATTATGTAAATATTTCTGGTATTTTGGTCATTGTAAGCAATACCAAAACTTCTTTCCTCAGCGCATTTATTTCTGTTTCCTTAGCAACGATTGATTGATTGATAGATTGATACTTTTATTAGTAGATTGCACAGTACAGTACATATTCCATACAATTGACCACTAAATGGTAACACCCAAATAAGTTTTTCAACTTGTTTAAGTCGGGGTCCACGTTAATCAATTCATGGTAACGCACTTCCGACTTCCAAAAACCAATGTGTGTTCCTACTTCAGGAAACAAAGGTATGTTCTAATCATGGTAGACTTGTAACACACAACGAAAACGACAATTTTTGAACAAATGAGGATTCACAACCATATCTTTTTGAACCTGAATATACAAAGGATGAACTGCTGGTTATAGATGCGAGCACTAAGACAGGGTGAAACGTTGGAGCAGACGGAAGCCGAGAGAGTGACGTCGCCATGACTGGAGACTGCAGATGTTGAACTTTGAGCCAAGCCATGCCGAAATAAATGGCGTGCTTACCCAAATCACCCGGAAACGACCCTTGCCAGCTTAAGCAAACAGACAACTGTCCATCGAGTAAGTCATTATTACGGTATGTTAATCATGATACATCACCGTACAACTACAGTACATACGCTGTTGAAAACATAAAATATGGGCTAATACTTTACAGATCCTGTAATTTGATTTTTTTCAGTCAGTACAGATCGCTGTTCTATCACATTGTATTGTACATTAAAAACTCAAAAGCCATTCAGCTGTTTACGCAGTTGCAAGCTTACATCTTGCAGTAGCTAGCTTATGGCTAGTGCTGTAACAAGGAAATGTGTTACTGCGCTAGCAAAACAGTTTGTCTGTGTTCACTCTTGCAATAACAATGTCGCGACAGCTTGGTTGTTAAACAGGTTACGGAACGCAAATTAAGTATTGTTGGCAGTTTTTGAATGTATTTTCAAAGGGATTTAGAGGAAGAATAGATTGCTTGCATTAGCTGCATTGCATTGCATTACCATGAATTGATTAACATGGACCCCAACTTAAACAAGTTGAAAAACTTATTCGGGTGTTACCATTTAGTGGTCAATTGTACGGCATATGTACTGAACTGTGCAACCTACTAATAAAAGTATCAATCAATTAATCAATCAATCAATGCTAGATACATAGAACAAAACAATTATTACAAGTTAAAATGCAATACAAAAAAAACACTTGTCTTCTTGTCGTTCATAATGATAGCGAACGATACGCAAAATTGAAAAAAAGTGTAGTTCCCCTTTAAGTAATGAACACTAGAAGAGAAGACAAATATACACTAAAAAATACATGAAATAAGAGGAGCCACAAAAACCTGATTGGTTATAAAAGTTAGGAAGACAGTTTCATTTTGAATATGTTTCATAATAAAAACTGCAGCCAATAACTTTTTTACACTTTTTTTTTTTTTTTAAAGGAAATTTGTGAGGTCACGCAGTGATGCAATTTACATTAAAAGTGAATGTTTTATTGTGCAAAATGCTGTTTTTGCCTTCTCACTTTTATGATGGACTTTGTTTGAATATTTAATTTTCCATTACTTTATATTATTATTCCCTATTACATTGTTTTGGAACGTGGAATAAAATCTGTTCACATTTTTTTTTAAATTCTGCAGAAACAATGAAAACAAGTGGAGATACATGTTTTTCATTGGACAATAAAGATGGTTTATTTCAGTACAGTATCTTAACAGACCTGTGCACCTATTGGGAGTATGTTGTTGGCCCATATTGGAAGACGTGTATCTGGGCCAGCAAAATTTCCGTGCCGTCACACCTCACTTAATGCCTTGCTTAATTACACATTGCCTCGGGGCTGATGCACGTACAAAGCCGATTTCCTGTGACAAAACAGACTGCGGCCATTGGCAATAACCGGCACAAAGTGTCAAAATGAGGGCAGTGACATTTGTGATGACGTCCCGGTGTTGTGAATACTGGACTGCGGGTCTTGTACAAGTGTAGCAACAAATCCATCCAGGATGTTACAACATATACTCACATTTAGCAAACTGCGATACCTACATTTCAGTGGCTATGAATCCAGTCAACTCTGAGAGGAAGAGGAAAAGTATGAAGACACAGCAAAGGATGGAAACTGTGGGGCAAAGGAGAGCAGAATGTGAATGAAGACCTTGTTTCAAACACACAAAAATACACACGTCAATCTTACACATGTGAATCTCTTATTACATGACTATTTTTAAAGAATGATGCAAACCAAATGAGCTAATGTGTGGCATGGAGGAGGCGAGGTTGGACGTGGGACGTGCGGTGCTGACATTATTGAAATGGCTGAGGCTGGAAATAGTTTCCGTGAATAGCAGCTCTAATGGTGGTGCAAAGCTTGCTGTAACACTGCTTTTTAGACACCCTCCTCCACTAATTACACATTAAATGCCATCGCAGTCATTCAGTCCTGCTTATTTGAGTTTCCGGAGACAAAGTAACCACCCTTTGCTTAAAGTCACAAAACCTTGAAGTTCCAACTGCTGTCACAGAGCGTATTTTTTTGAATACTGGCTGTGGCATTTATTTACTCAATTGTCGGGTGTACCTGGCATATTTTTGAAGGTGGGGTCGATATGAGGATAGCTTTTATTTGTTTACGTTGACAACTATTTAAGACTGAAGATTGACGACCAATATTTGAACAAATATGGCATTTTACTGTTAACAGATACTTCACAATTTATTTTACAAAAGTGACAGACGAGGGCAGGGAAATTGAACCCAATTGTTTAGGGGGCCACATTTCCAGACATCCAAAGACTGGGGGGTACGGACTTCTCCCTTCACTATCAGTTTTTTTCCATATATTCCGTAGAACCAGGGACCTCTACAGTTTGATTCCACACAAATTGACTTTGGTCTATTTATTTTGTAAGTTACAGTAGTGCTTTGTTGTTTTTAAGGAACTTCTGCAAAAAAGCTATGCAAAGATCATCTGTATGACAGCACTCTGGTGTTTTTAAGCATCTACTCCTAAAATGTAAGTCTATCACAAGTTTTTTTTAACTGAACCCACGGGCCACCAGTTGAATAACCCAAATGATGAAAACGAGGACCTAAAATGGAACCTTGAAGAACACTACTGGTATAACTAAATAAGTTGAACAAATGATTCCTGTCTGCATCGGAGGTAAACAAGCTAGTGCAACACCTTGGTTACATAAATCACATTACAAAAAATATGCATCTGCCAAAAAAGAAAGGACTTAAAGTGGTGCATTGAAGAACACCTCTGTTATGCAAATCACAAGTTTGGACATCAGTGTTGTTTGCTAGCAAGGTTAAAATGTCAATTTGTGTAAAGTGGCTCAACGTCCTCTATACCAGTGGTCCCCAACCTTTTTGTAGCTGGCGACCAGTCAACGATAATTTTTTATACATTTTTTTTGTCATGAAAAAAGGGAGTTTTTTTGGGTTGGTGCACTAATTGTAAGTGTATCTTGTGTTTTTTATGTTGATTTAATAAAAAAAAAATTAAATAAAAGAAAAAAAAATAATAAAACGGTCTAGCTCCAGCCTATCTTGCCGATTGTATTGTACCGTATGTCCCGGCAAGAAATCTGCGTTCAAAAGACTCCGGCTTATTAGTGATTCCTAGAGCCCAAAAAAAGTCTGTGGGCTATAAAGCGTTTTCCGTTCGGGCTCCAGTACTCTGGAATGCCCTCCCGGTAACAGTTCGAGATGCTACCTCAGTAGAAGCATTTAAGTCTCACCTTAAAACTCATCTGTATACTCTAGCCTTTAAATAGACCTCCTTTTTAGACCAGTTGATCTGCCGCTTCTTTTCTTTCTCCTATGTCCCCCCCCCCCCCCCCCTTGTGGAGGGGGGCCGGTCCGATGACCATGGATGAAGTACTGGCTGTCCAGAGTTGAGACCCAGGATGGACCGCTCGTCGGGACCCAGGATGGAGCGCTCGCCTGTATCGGTTGGGGACATCTCTACGCTGGTGATCCGCCTCCGCTTGAGACGGTTTCCTGTGGACGGGACTCTCGCTGCTGTCTTGGATCCGCTTGAACTGAACTCTCGCGGCTCTGTTGGAGCCACTATGGATTGAACTTTCACAGTATCATGTTAGACCCGCTCGACATCCATTGCTTTCGGTCCCCTAGGGGGGGGGGGGGGGGGGGGTTGCCCACATCTGAGGTCCTCTCCAAGGTTTCTCATAGTCAGCATTGTCACTGACGTCCCACTGGATGTGAATTCTCCCTGCCCACTGGGTGTGAGTTTTCCTTGCCCTTTTGTGGGTTCTTCCGAGGATGTTGTAGTCGTAATGATTTGTGCAGTCCTTTGAGACATTTGTGATTTGGGGCTATATAAATAAACATTGATTGATTGATTGAAAACATTCTTCTGCGGCCCGGTACCAATCGAGCCAAAGCCCGCTACCGGCATCTTTTTGATTTGATAAAAAATAAATAAATAAATAAAATGAAAAAAATTATTCTGCGAGCCGCGGCCCGGTGGTTGGGGACCACTGCTCTGTACAACAGGAAACTAGTGTTTTCATTTGCTGCAAAAATGTTTGACCCCTAAGTTTTTAACTGAACTAAGTTTGTTGTAATTACCGGATCGGATTTAGACCCTGCGCCGCCAGTTGAAAAGCCCTGCTCCAGGGACCTTTATTGCGGTTTTATCAATAAAAAGCAAACTTCGCTTTACAGGAGAACTTCAAATAACGAAGGATACTGTACATGAAGCATATCTGTGACAACTTTCCCAGTACACTTAACAAGGCTTTTATTTGTGAAAATGTTAAATCCAAACAAATTGGACTAGAATCAGATTTAACAAAGAAAGTGTTTTATTCAATAAGTGAAACTAATCAGTTAAGTTCTTGCACGAAATGTATGTCTCGTGTGTACTAAAATAAATAGGGAAGGAGGTGACGTGACTGACAACTGTGGTCTGACCGCTATGGTGAAAAGCCTCGGTCAGCAAAGCTCTCACTCAGCAGGTGAGGCGTGTTTATGTAGCAACCGTCTCCAAGGATCACAGTCACATGACCTTGCGGTTGGCTGCGTGTCACAGCCAAACTTGTGGCTGTTTGGAGGATCTACTTTGGGTAATGTTTAACTGACAAACAAAGAGTGTCACGATGACACACAAGCCAGTAATTCAGGTTGAACTGAAAATTGGTAGAGTTATTCATACTCGGGTGAAAAAAGTATAGTTAGAAGACCGACAGCAGAGTGATATAACGCAAACCCATCCCTTCTTGTTATTCCCACATTGACTCACATAGCTTTAAAATGTAATGCTTTGGCAGTCATGCCGTGTGCTTTCTGGAAACAGATGCTCCTTTCAACATTTGCTGTGCCCAAGGCCCATTTTGAGCACAAAACAATGGACACTTTTTATCCGCTCAGGCAGGACTAACAGATATTACACATGACACTGTGTCCACAGCTAAGGGGTGGGCTCCAGAGCAACTGTGGTTCAAAACAGAGGTATTGTTCAAAGAAAATACCACACTCCATAGGAATGTGGTGCTAAAACAGACCAACAACCGTGGTAGGGCTCAAATATTTGTTCTTTTGTCAAGAGCAGGGGTCGCTTCTGGTTGCTGCTAAGCAAGCTGCTATAATATTCACAAAAACATACTGCCCTTTATGACCAGACAGTAGATGGCGACAGGATGGGTGGTGACTCGGCGCAGGAACTACTTGCATCCTTTTCCTCTTGGGTGAGGAACGGACATCTTTCGCAGCCTCGTTCCCAGTCATCCAGGAAGGTGTTTGTAATCAGTACCACTTAAACATCATAACGTCATGTCTGCCAAAGACTGGTCTTTTGTTCTATAATGCGCTTTCATCATAAGACCTGACATGAGAAAAAGACTGAAGAGCCCAAAGTGTGTCATGGGATCTTCTGAAGTGGTGAAAATTTACTAAAAAAAGGACCATGATACCATGATGACTTAGTGGTGACAAACACGAGGCGTGGGAGGAAAAACAATTTTATTCCAAGATGCCTGCGGCTATCATTAACATTGTTTTCATACAAGCAGTGCTAAACAGGTACTACGTCATCCACACTGACTCAGCCAGGACATCTTTCTGGGCTAGAAGGCACTTGAATTACACCTTAGCTACATTAACACTATCACTTGGTAAATGTCTTTTGTTTAATGCTTTATCCATTTCAATTCAATCATCTTTTAAGAGTTTGATTAAACAAACCAAGGCAAGGCCAGTAATTAAAAGTTTTTACAACAGCAAAACTGCAATAAAACGAAGACACTCTAATTCAGTTGAATTGCCTATAATATTTACAACATATCTTAATGGACCTTTTAATCAGTCCCAACACATTTCAGCCATCCGGCCTTCATCAGACCTTGATGAGTAATATATATATATATATATATATATATATATTGCTTTTTACAGTTTCGTTGAATTTGTGCTCCGATTGTGCAGTTTGTTGACGACCTTTTAGATGACGTTCTTACTTTTGAGGCCCTAGCTGCAGTTGAACCCGCTTATCTTGGCGTCAAGGAGACTGGCCGACTTACAGTGGGGCAAAAAAGTGTTTAGTCAGCCACCGATTGCGGAAGTTCTCCCACTTTAAATGATGACAGAGGTCTGTAATTTTCATCATAGGTACACTTCAACTGTGAGAGACAGAATGTGGAAAAAAAATCCAGGAATTCACATTGTAAGAACTTTAAAGAATTTATTTGTAAATTATGGTGGAAAATGAGTATTTGGTCAACCATTCAAAGCTCTCACTGATGGAAGGAGGTTTTGGCTCAAAATCTCACGATACATGGCCCCATTCATTCTTTCCTTAACACGGATCAATCGTCCTGTCCCCTTAGCAGAAAAACAGCCCCAAAGCATGATGTTTACACCCCCAAGCTTCACAGTAGGTGTGGTGTTCTTGGGATTCAACTCAGTATTATTTTTCCTCCAAACACGACAAGTCGAGTTTATACCAAAATGGATACATGGATGATACAGCAGAGGATTGGGAGAATGTCATGTGGTCAGATCAAACCAAAATAGAACTTTTTGGTATAAACTCAACTCGTCGTGTTTGTAGGAAGAAGAATACTGAGTTGCATCCCAAGAACATCATACCTACTGTGAAGCATGGGGGTGGAAGCATCATGCTTTGGGGTTGTTTTTCTGCTAAGGGGACAGGACGATTGATCCGTGTTAAGGAAAGAATAAATGGGGCCATGTATCGTGAGATTTTGAGCCAAAATCTCCTTCCATCAGTGAGAGCTTTGAATGGTTGACCAAATACTCATTTTCCACCATAATTTAGAAATAAATTCTTTAAAATTCCTACAATGTGAATACCTGGATTTATTTTTACATTCTGTCTCTCACAGTTGAAGTGTACCTATGATGAAAGTTACAGACCTCTGTCATCATTTTAAGTGGGAGAACTTGCACAATCGGTGGCTGACTAAATACTTTTTTGCCCCACTGTATATCGTCGGGGCGGAAATCAAAACCAATAACAACCATTATTTGCACATTTACTTGAGACATAAAGAGAATTGGCAATAATAAAGTACTTTTGAATCTACAGCAGTTTGTTGACATTGTTTTTCTTTATTTGTGCATATTGTGGTACCTCAATTTATGAGCACATTGCATTCCAGGGCCGAGGAGCTCATATCTCAAAACAGCCCCTGCCGATTTAAATGACTTTAAATACATTTATGTATGTCTGTATACCAAAGATAATGCTTGACTGTCCAGTTTGTTGAGTCTGGACTAGACAGAACAAATTGAAACACGTAAAACCCAACATCTGCACCTTCTAAATAGTTCTATGGATAAATGTTTGTTGTTTGAACCTTTGTGGCTACAAACCGTGGACACTGGCTGCAGATTGTGTGATGCAGACTGACATTATTTAACGGCTTGTGTCTCTTATTTGGTCCTCAAATTCTCTCATTCGCACTAACTTGCTTAGCTCTGATAGTCAGAGAGCATAAATATTTTTCTGTTTTCATATGATATTATAGCGGCGGGAGGGGTTGGGATTGGGATGATAGGGGGCAAAGGTGTTTGCCTGCTAGTTGGAGCCACACCAAGAGAAAACAAGAGCTACACAGCTTTGTAAGTTGAGGTACTCAGAAGTTGAGGCAACACTGTATTTCTATAAGAATGTTTCTGTTTTATATGAAATTGTAGCGATGGGAGGGGTTTGGGCAGGCGTGATAGAGGGCAAAATTGTTTGCTTGCTAGTTAGAGCCACTCTAAGAGAGAAGAAGAGTAGCCGAGCTATGATAGCCGTATTGAAGTGGTCCTTAACTTCACACAGTCACGCAAACTTTCAGATATTTGACCTGAAGCCATGAAAATCTGACTCTTTCCCACTTAAAAAAAATATTGTCCTTTCATTAATGTACATTAGGAAATTTGCCATGCTGAATATATATGTTGATTTATCCATCTGTAGTGCAGGAAATTCACTGGCTCATATAATTAAGTAACTGCTCATAAACACATATACTAGTCAGTCAATTATATTTTTTTTAAAAACTAACGGCAGGCTTGTAGCTCAGAAAATGCAGTAATTAATTAGGCACAGTACCATAGAAAAAGATAACCCCTTATTAGGCACACATTATAAATACAATTAAGATTAAACAGTCCTAATGCTCAATCAAACTTATTTGTTTGTTTAACAATAAAACAACTGATTGCCGACTGTTGGGAAAATCTAGCGAATCACATTTGACTATGAAAATTCTTAGTCGAAGATAATGACCTCAAAATTCATCGGGATACACTTATAAAAGTCCCTTTTTTGCAACTGTTCATCCAAAATTGGAAAAGGCATAAGCGAAGGTGGGCTGTATCCTCTCAAAACAAGTTTTAAAGAAACACGTTCATACTTTATTACTTTGTCATTTATCACAAGCTGCCCTTGCAAGTGTTCACTTATAAGGATAAAGATGCGGTAGAAATCCATCAAAGAAGATATGATTCACACATGTGTATGACTAAAAAAACCAAATGCTTGCACCTCTTCAGTGGACACATGATCTGTCCATTAAAAAAAAAAAAGACTATTGTTTGCACTCACTGAAAGCTCCTGTGTAGGTGGGCTGAGTGAGATCTTTTGGTACTTTCCTGTAGATGTCGAATCTGAGGAGGGAAAGGGAGAAGAGAAAGGAAAGAGAGGTGAGAAAAAAAAAAGACTGAAAAGGTAAATACTACGTGCTGAGAAGGGAAGCACACTTTGTACCCTTCAAACTGTGCAATATTACAGAAGAGTGCAGGAATGTTAGCTCTGGAACACAGCCATTAGTTATACAGGCCCAGACAGACTGCTCCAACACACACACACACGCGCGCACACACACACACACACACACACACACACACACACACACACACACACACACACACACACACACACACACACACACACACACACACACACACACACACACACACACACACACACACACACACACACACACACACACACACACACACACACACACACACACACACACACACACACGTACCCTCACACACAATGTTTGCAGTGTATATCTGACCTGACCTTAACAGAGGTCCCTGACAAACAACATTTACTAATAAAAGCACACACCAAGTCATGATAAGATCATACTTTTTGACCAATCAAATGAGGGAAAAATTATAATAAAAAAAAAAACATGCTTGGAAGCAGAGAAAATGTTTTGATCACAGTTCAATAATTATGCAGAACCAACATACAGTAGTGAAACTCAATTCCTTGTCTGACAAAAAAATCGATACAGTACAAGCCAAAAGTTTGGACATACAGTCTCATTCAATGGCTTTTCTTTATTTTCATGACTATTTACATTGTACATTGTCGCTAAAGGCATCAAAACTATGAATGAACACGTGGATGTATGTACTTAGCAAAAAAAAAGGTGAAATAACTGAAAACATGTTTTGTAATTTTTGTTTCTTCAAAATAGCCACCCTTTGCTCTGATTACTGCTTTTCACACTCTTGGCATTCTCTCGATGAGCTTCAAGAGGTACAGTAGTCACCTGAAAGGGTTTTCACTTCACAGGTGTCATAATTTTGATGCCTTCAGCGACTATCTACAATGTAAATAGTCATGTAAATGAAGAAAATGCATTGAAATGAGGTTTGTTCAAACTTTTGGCCTGTACTGTTAATAAAAGGCATGTAATTATTCTATTTTTTTGTACTCTTTTTCCATCCATCCATCCATCCATCCATTTTCTACCGCTTATTCCCTTTCGGGGTCGCGGGGGGCACTGGCGCCTATCTCAGCTACAATCGGGCGGAAGGCGGGGTACACCCTGGACAAGTCACCACCTCATCGCAAGGCCAACACAGATAGACAGACAACATACACATTATTTATTCCAAATCAGTTTGCTGAACTGAAAGGGTGTGTGCGCTGAAAAAGTTACGCAGCTCTTTTCCCACGTGATCAGCGATCCCAATGATTGAAGTCTGCATATTTATTTAATACCAAATTGAAAAATAGAGTTTGCCAAACATGTCCACATACAATACAACCTCAGCACTTCACAGGTGTCATAATTTTGATGCCTTCAGCGACTATCTACAATGTAAATAGTCATGAAAATGAAGAAAATGCATTGAAATGAGAAGGTGTGTCCAAACTTTTGGCCTGTACTGTAAATAAAAGGCATTTAATTATTTTTTTTTTTTTTGTACTCTGTTTCCTTATTATTTAGTCCAAATCAGTTTGCTGTACTGAAAGGGTGTGTGCGCTGAAAAAGTTACGCAGTTCTTTTCACACGTGATCAGCGATCCCAATGATTGAAGTCTGCATATTCATTTAATACCAAATTGAAAAATAGAGTTTGCCAAACATGTCCACATACAATACAACCTCGGCAAACCGACCCACGTGCGTGTTTACAGACCAAACATGGCGAAAAGTGACAAGTGACTTGCATGTTACCCATCATGCTTTGTAGTGGGTTGAGATCACTGTAATGTATCATTGGATATAGGGCTGGGCGATACATTGAATATTTACAATGTATCGCGGGTTTGTCTCTTTGCGATGTAGAAAATGACTATTTTGTGAGTATTCGAATATACGTTCTCACGCAGTTGCTTTTAGCTGCGGGCATAGGACTTAATGCTTTTCTCACTCTTTCTTGTCTCTCCTTCTCACTGAGAGATAAAATAAATGGACCTTAAAATAAACGTCACATATTGTCGCGCGTGCAACCGATATGGTGCTTAAACATTTTTTTATTCTTTTGGATGCTACATATAAATAGAGATTATATTGTTTATGACTGTTATCTAGTCAGATTTGGTCAGAAGAAGGTAATATACAATACAAGTAATATTATAAAAAATATTTCAAGATGTAAAATGGGCCAGATTTAGGATGCTGGGAGGCCACCCAGGGCGCGCCTTGAACTAATCAAATGTGCTCTACAACCATCCCCCTTGTCATAGACTCAAAATGGTCTAGTACCTGGAATTTAGGGTGTAAACCAGTGCCAGATGTATTTTTATATTCATTCGTAATATAGGGCTTAGTTTATGACTCACTGATGACAGAAAATGTTTTTTTAAAACTAATAAAAATCATATTTTTGTGCAACAAGTCGTCATGGACCAGTGAATCAGAAGCGAGGGAGAATCATTGCCAAGTGACACGTTCAGCTCCTCTGAAGTAATGTTATTTAAGCCTATTATAGGAGCGAAAAGGAAGGAAAATGTGCGACTCGGCGTCATAACTATTTAGGTTCATGTGTTCACACACATGTCCTTTTTGGGCAATGATACATTTTTTTGACCCAAACTGCACTGCTGACAGCACAGAACCTCACGCAATCCTTCCTCATCTCCTGCCAAAACAGTCACATCGCTTAACATTTTTACTGCAGAGAGCTGCCGGTGAAATCATCACGGCTGATGCAAGGCAGGGCAGGGCGTGGGAGGAAGCAAGAGGGAGGCACTTCCTGTCCAGCTCGGACCCGGCAACTTCACTTTGTTTTTTCTGCTCTTTTTCTTTCCAAACCAGCAGGGTCCGAACCTTTTGCTTGGCCTCAGAATTTCCTGTACTCGGGTCACATCGCATAAAGAGGCCTGGGTGGGGTCACCGAGGAGGAGGAAAATACTTTTGACAATTCTTGAAGGTTAATTTCCTCATAAACAACGTATATGAAGCACGGATGTGAAACAAAAAAAGAGGAAGGGTCTCGACAGTATTACCTGCGAGTCTGTATTTTTAGGTATTTTTCAACCTTTTGTGTGTCTATACCTTTCACAAGTGTATCAGTTATGATAACCAAAGAAGAAAATGTCCATTTTGACTTTAAAAAATGTACTTTTACCACACATACGCAGATCAATCGGCCAACTTTTATGGTAAAAGAGTGTGATCACTCGAGCTGCATGATTAATCAACATCAAATTGATTTTGAGGTTTTACTTAATTGTGGTGAAGAAGGAGCTGAACCGGAAGGCAAAGCTCTCAATTTACCGGTCGATCTACGTTCCCATCCTCACCTATGGTCATGAGCTTTGGGTCATGACCGAAAGGATAAGATCACGGGTACAAGCGGCCGAAATGAGTTTCCTCCGCCGTGTGGCGGGGCTCTCCCTTAGAGATAGGGTGAGAAGCTCTGCCATCCGGGAGGAACTCAAAGTAAAGCCGCTGCTCCTTCACATCGAGAGGAGCCAGATGAGGTGGTTCGGGCATCTGGTCAGGATGCCACCCGAACGCCTCCCTAGGGAGGTGTTTAGGGCACGTCCAGCTGGTAGGAGGCCACGGGGAAGACCCAGGACACGTTGGAAAGACTACGTCTCCCGGCTGGCCTGGGTACGCCTCGGGATCCCCCGGGAAGAGCTAGACGAAGTGGCTGGAGATAGGGAAGTCTGGGCTTCCCTGCTTAGGCTGCTGCCCCCGCGACCCGACCTCGGATAAGCGGAAGACGATGGATGGATGGATGGATGGTTTTACTTAATGCCATAAATAACCGCAAGAGGCGAAGTGTGTTTTTTTTTCTCCACCATCACCAGCATCTGAGTGTGACATGTTCGTCTATCAGAATTGTTTCTTCATCTCTCGCTTCAAACAAGGAGAACGGGGTCTAACTCTGTGCATCGCTCTAAGCGCTTTTTACATTTTTTTTTTAACAGTAGAAATAACTGAACGCAGTAAGCCCTCTTTTTAGTAATTCACAATCTTTATCTCGGTGGGTAAAGAGCGAAATCACAAGCTTTACACACACAGGAAGCATGGACAGAGAGCATCGCTACTGGACTCACTTGTGGAAGTTTTGCAAAGTAACAAAAATTAGGAGAAATAATATATGAATACAAAGTCAAAGGTCCCGTTGTGGTAATATTTGAACTTCAATTCAGATGGGCAACATTAGCGTTTGGGTGATTCACCACTGTGAATTTGGCCTCCACACCTGATCCAAATTTGTCTTTTCCTGTCATTCTCTCCATTTCCAAGTTTTATATGGATGTTGATGTGCACCAACTTGTCGGAACACGTCCCGAGACTTCTTCAGTCCTGGTGAGATGTATGATTCATGATCTGCAATAAATTTCCAGGGTGCCAGGAAGCGAGTCGATCATGCCAAAATTTTACACAGGCTTCTGATCACAGCGCCACTATAAATAGTATGTCTGTGTTAGCACTTACAATAATAATATCCCTAATACTTGGTTAATATTCAAATCACAAAATGTAACGGGAGTATTGTTGGTGATTTTTTAATGGTTATTTTTGGATTTTAAGGGCGAAATAGTTGACTTCCCCATTGGCTTCGCTGAAGCAGGCTTTTAGTTAGTTAGGTTGGAAGGCCTTTTTTTTTTCAATCCATTTGTAATCTTTTTTATAATGATAGTGAACGGTAGTACGGTAATACCATGATAATATCGTACCCTAAGAACTTAATATATCGTTACATTCCCTGTCAACTATCGAGTTTGGTTGCTCCCTCTTGTCTCGCGGTTGATTTCTTACACAAAGTGAAAAGAGAAAAGAAAATTGAGTGCTGCAGAGAGCGAATAAATAGTCTATAAAACAAAAAAAAAGTCACCTTCACAGTATGGCAGTTTTTGGGATTTTTTTTTCCAAACGGACCGTAGTCAGACCAGTGTGGTCTGTAAATTATGTGAGACGCTCGTACCCACAACAACCGGTAATACCACACCAACTTAGCCACGGAACTTGATCGTGACCTACTGGCACTAAACCTGCAGAAAATAGTTATTCTCAGGTTTGTCTCGGTTTATATTTTCAGACTTTGCACTACTTTGTAACACTTAATTGGGCATTTTTTACATATTCCCTATTTTTTCACCGTAATGTTAAGAAGTTAAATTAATTAATTTTAGAATTTTTTTTAAATGATTCTTTGAGGGGGTTATAATCAGACAAAAGGTACATTTGACATAAAAATGTTTACACTTAAGATAGGCCGATATAAACCACTTATATCGTCATACAGTTTTCAGTTAGATCGTCCAGCACTCGATAAAATGTAGAAATTCAATGAAAGATAAGCCTTTAATGGGTGACATCCTTTTTACATATAAAGGGGTTTTCAAAAAGTGGCACAGTAAGCCTTCCTGCTTTCTCTGGTGCCTCCCAGGGAAGCAGACAGCCCAGCCACACACTTGTCACACAAAATGTCTATTTCATATTATAAGTTCTAAGCATTAAATGTGTGCAAGAAAACTGCAACCATTAGTTATATGTAACTGTGTCCTGTTATTACCGGTACAATATTATCTGTTCCAAAGTCGATTTATTTTTCTAAACACTATGTCATTTTTCCCTAAACAACAATGGACAGTATTTTAAATATGTAAATTCTGATGTACTTTTGCATCATTGCATTTGGGCTCGTACAATTCTCATGGCGTGATAAAGATCAGCTTTACGTTGTACGAACGTGCTTAGTACACTCTTTAAAGAGATTACGCCGTTGATACACTCATTCATTTCCTGTAGGAGAACAGTATGTACTCATGAATATTAATGTTGACTCGGAGAGGCCATCCTTGTTGCTTGTAATTTCCTGAATTGCAGTCAGCACATCTGCCTCACTTCGTTACTTCTCTCTTCAAAGCCTCAAATCTTTAGTAATAAGTGAGGACACAGTGTACCGTCCACTCTCTGCTGACCCCAAAATTTAAAGACACGGGGTTGCTTTTTAAAGAAGGAATCTTACCAAATAAACCATACAAAGCAGATGACTCATAGTGAGTCAATTGTTCATGTGTCCTCAGCTAAGCAACACTTTGCTTATGACTTTAGGCACATAGATGCAACACTAAAAGTTACAACTAAAACACTGATCGCGTCGTAAAAGTGATGACTGATGCCATCAGAATGAATTCAACTCAGTATATTGCAAACTAGTATAGACAAGCACATAAAAAAAATGTATTTCCTGTTTGGCTAAATGCCATCACAAGAATCTGAGGGCAATGAGGGCATGACAAAAATACAATAGACAACTTTAAAATTGTTTCTCATGGTCACTAATGCTCAGAGAATCCAGAAGTTCTTTTAAAATTGGCCGTAAAAACCAGCAGGATATGTTTAGTAATAGAATACAGTGTGTCATAGAAGAATTTGGCTGATTGTGTTGAATCAATGGTGTCTTGAGGTAGAATGGAAAGCACTACTTGGCTCCAACAGGCACTGGCGCTGTTGTTTCCTCTACTCACTATGACACTAGCATTGAAAGAAGAGTTCAGAACTTAATTGTTTAAGACAATAAAAATACATGTAATAATTTAAGAGTGCCCAAACTTAAGAATGTTTTGGGATAAGAGCTGTCTCATGGCTAATTGTAGTTATGCTTTAAGTTACAAGCAAAAAATTGAGATACTTGCATCCCTGCCATTAGTTTCTGTAGCAAATGTCACAGTGAACCCCTGAAGATGCCCCAGAAACATCCCCTGCACATTAATGGTGAATGTGTGGAGTAAGTCCAGTC
>NC_084615.1:74551548-74566548 GCF_033978795.1 Nerophis ophidion
GATTGATTGATAAATGTACATTAAAATCTTCCCATTTAACAATTACGTTTAAAACATTGGCTATGCCTGTAGAGACAAATGGTATGAGTAATTCTGGACATTAATGGTCCCCTAGAGAGAGAGAGAGAGGGGGGGGGGGGGGTTGCCTACATATGCGGTCCTCTCCAAGGTTTCTCATAGTCATCATTGTCACAGACGTCCCACTGGGTGTGAGTTTTCCTTGCCCTTATGTGGGCTCTATCGAGGATGTCATTGTGGTTTGTGCAGCCCTTTGAGACACTAGTGATTTAGGGCTATATACATAATCATTGATTGGCTGATTAATAGGTTGATTGGCAACACTTGATTGGCAACACTTGATTGGCCCTAGTGTGTGAATGTGAGTGTGAATGTTGTCTATCTGTGTTGGCCCTGCGATGAGGTGGCGACTTGTCCAGGGTGTACACCGCCTTCCGCCCGATTGTAGCTGAGATAGGCACCAGCGCCCCCCGCGACCCCAAAGGGAATAAGCGGTAGAAAATGGATGGATGGATGCATAATATATGTTCTATATTATTATTTATTATTATTGTCTATTGTGAGCGAATTGTGGTGCTGAATTTCCCCCAGGGATCAATAAAGTACCAAACCTTTGTGTGTCATAGCAAGCAGCATTAGCCGCTAAACCTAAAGCCAAGTCAAATGAGTTTCTCACAAAGAAACATAAGCAAGGGGGATAAATCCCAGATTGATCGTGAATAACAAACTAGCCCATTCATGGCAGATGTTGACCACGATAGCAACTTTGACTCATCGGTCACTGGCCATTAGCATCCGCCTCGAAGGATGCCAACTTCCGCCTCGCATCCAAAACAAAAAGCAGCAGAAGGCACGTACTCACCTCCTGATATCGAAAGACATGGTGCCTGTACGGTTTGTAAGGGTTTAAAGGGATGAAATCACGGCTACCACTCGGTTCTTCTCAGAGCTACCGGTCGTTCATCTGTACCGGGTTGACGACGTCAGCTTAGGACGCTTTGCACAATGTGATTGGTGGAGAGCTACTTCCGGTTGGTCGTGATTCTGTTTCCTGTTGGAAGTCCGGCTCGCGTTGAACGTAAAAATGAAAAATAAATTAAAGAATAGCTACATAAAATTTGTCGATAAAGATATTTTTTGTAATGACATGCTTGAATTGATATTTTAACATTTCAATAATTTTGTTTCATCTTATTTAAAAAAACAAAACATATTTTCTCTGTATAATCGCTATCCATCCATTCATTTACTACCGCTTGTCCCTTGCGGGGTCATGGGGGGTGCTGGAGCCTATCTCAGCTGCATTCGGGTGGTAGGCAATGTACACCTTGGACAACGACCAGTTATATTAATGTGACCTGCGATGAAATAGCGACATGTCCAGGGTGTACCCCGCCTTCCGCCCGATTGTAGCTGAGATAGGCGCCAGCGCCCCCTGCGCAACAAAAGGGATTAAGCGGTAGAAAATGGATGGATGGATCACGGATGGATGGATATTAATGTGACATTTTATTTACATGAGAAACCTTGGAGAGGACCGCATATGTGGGCAACCCCCACATATTAGTCTAATTAAAACACATCAGGCCGTTTGCTATTCTAGTTTTAAGGATGGGGAATACAAACTAAAATCTATGTTTCGATATAGATACAAATCTCATTTAACACATTTGTATGCTCTTACAACACTTAAAACCATTAGCATATCTGTGTGTGGAGTAAAATTATGGAATCAATCAATCAATGTTTATTTATATAGCCCTAAATCACCAGTGTCTCAAAGGGCTGCACAAACCACAACGACATCCGCGGTAGAGCCCACATAAGGGCAAAGAAAACTCACCCCAGTGGGACGTCGGTGACAACGATGACTATGAAAAACCTTGGAGAGGACCCGCATATGTGGGCAACCCCCACATATTAGTCTAATTACAACGCATCAGGCAGTTTGCTATTCTAGTTTTAAGGATGGGGAATATAAACTAAAATCTTTGTCTCGATATAGATACAAATCTCATTTAATACATTTGTATGCTCTTACAACACTTAAAACCTTTAGCATATCTGTGTGTGGAATGAAATTATAGAATCAATCAATCAATGTTTATTTATATAGCCCTAAATCACCAGTGTCTCAAAGGGCTGCACAAACCACAACACAAACCACAAAGACATCCTCGGTAGAGCCCACATAAGGGCAAGGAAAACTCAACCCAGTGGGACGTCGGTGACAATGACAATGAAGACTATGAGAAACCTTGGAGAGGACCGAATATGGTAGCTCGTCAGCTAATTTAATTTTTTCACCAAAAGGTGAAATAATATTTGAGTATTTTCATAACTTTTAAATTCAGGCATAATGCCTCTATTTAATAACAAATGACCCCCCCAAAAAATTTGCAAAAATACAATGGCCACACTATTTTAGTGGAGATCCACTTAAAGTACACTTTAGATAAGGAGTCACCAACGCGGTAGCCCGTAAGGACCAGATGAGTAGCCCGCTGGCCTGTTCTAAAAATAGCTCAAATAGCAGCACTTACCAGTGAGCTGGCTCTATTATTTTAATTTTATTTATTTACTATTAATCTGGTCTCGCTTTGCTCGACATTTTTTAATTCAAAGAGAGCAAAACTCAAATAGAATTTGAAAATCCAAGATAATATTTTAAAGACTTGGTCTTCACTTTTTTAAATAAATTAATTAATTGTTTTACTTTGTTTCTTATAACTTTCAGAAAGACCATTTTAGAGAAAAAATGCAGCCTTAAAAATGATTTTAGTATTTTTAAACACATGTACCTTTTTACCTTTTAAATTCCTTCCTCTTCTTTCCTGACAATTTAAATCAATGTTCAAGTATTTTTTTTATTTATTGTAAAGAATAGTAAATACATTTTAATTTAATTTTTCATTTTAGCTTCTGTTTTTTTGAAGAAGAATATTTGTGAAATATTTCTTCAAACTTATTATGATTAAAATTCCAAATAAATATTCTGGCAAATCTAGAAAATCTGTACAATCAAATTTAAATCTTATTTCAAAGTCTTTTGACTTTCTTTTGAATTTTTTGTTCTGGAAAATCTAGAAGAAATAATGATTTGTCTTTGTAAGAAATATAGCTTGGTTCAATTTGTTATATATTCTAACAACGTGCAGATTGGATTTTAACCTATTTAAAACATGTCATCAACATTCTAAAATTAATCTTAATCAGGAAAAAATACTAATAATGTTGCATAAATTATTTTTTTTAATTTTTCAAAAACATTCAAATTAGCTAGTTTTTCTCTTAATTTTTTCGGTTGAATTTTGAATTTTAAAGAGTCGAATCTGAAGATAAACTATGTTTCAAAATTTAATTTTCATTTTTTTTCCTGTTTTCTCCTCTTCTAAACCGTTCAATTAAGTGTTTTTTTCATCATTCATTCTCTACAAAAAACCTTCCGTAAAAGGGAAAAAAACATACGACGGAATGACAGACAGAAATACCCATTTTTTTTATATATATAGATTTATTTATTAAAGGTAAATTAAGCAAATTGGCTATTTCTGGCAATTTATTTAAGTGTGTATCAAACTGGTGGCCCTTCGCATTAATCAGTACCCAAGAAGTAGCTCTTGGTTTCAAAAAGGTTGGTGACCCCTGATTAAGATGTTGTCAGTCATAAATTCAAAAATACACAAAGGAACCTAAATAGTGGTAAAAAAAAAAAAAGGACAGGACTAGAAAAAAATGCATACTGGTATATACAATTCTTAAAAACTAACATTATACTCCAAAGTGTAAGTTGTGGATACTGACATTTTGTTACTGCTCTGGAAAAAGTAAGCTTATTCCCTTTGTTTGGGTTGAAGTTACTATGAAAAATAAACATTACAAAAAAATCAATAGCTTTCGGCTATGCTTATTCTATAAAAGTAGCTTTCAGAAGAAAAAAAGGTTGTCCTTTGCTCTATGGAATGTGCTTTGTGTAACTATTGTTGGGTGTCCGGAAAATATTAATTGGGGTGGCGTGGCTCGGTTGGTAGAGCGACAGTGTCCGCAACTTGAGGGTTCCAGGTGTGAGCCCCGTTACCGCCATCATAGTCACTGCTGTTTTGTCTTTGGATCGTACGCCTAAACCAGCTTCTCCCAGTGCCACCACAGTGGTTTAAATGTTGCTTGAATATGTAGATCAGGGGTGCCCACACTTTTTCTGCAGGCGAGCTACTTTTCAATTGACCAACTCGAAGGGATCTACCTCATTTATATATATCATTTATATTTATTTATTTATGAAAGAGACATTTTTGTAAACAAATTAAATGTGTTTAATGATAATACAAGCATGTGTAACACATATAGATGTCTTTCTTTCACAAAGACAAGAATATAAGTTGGTGTATTACCTGATTCTGATGACTTGCATTGATTGGAATCAGACAGTAATGATGATAATGCCCACATTTTCAAATTACGTCGATCGCGAGCTACCAGTCGACCGCGGGGGATGTGTCAGTCGATCTCCAGCCAGGCTTTTAAAAAAGGCGAGAGGAAGGCGAGAAACACTTTTTATTTCAACAGACTCTCGCGCCGTACCTTCCGTCAAAACTCTAAAGGCCGACTGCACATTTCCTATCTTCACAATAAAAGCCCTGCTTCATGCTGCCTGCGCTAACTAAATACAGAGTCTCGGAAAACTGGCGTGCACAAGCGATCCCTCAGAAAGCTGGCGTGCACATCACTTGTGCACGCCAGCTTTCCGAGACTCTTATTTTGTTAGCGCAGGCAGCATGAAGCAGGGCTTTTATTGTGAAGATAGGAAATGTGCAGTCGGCCTTTAGAGTTTTGACGGAAGGGACGGCGCGAAAGTCTGTTGAAGTAAAAAGTGTTTCTCGCCTTCCTCTCTGTCATTTTTTCATAATAATGAACTGGCAGCAGCCAGCGTCATCTCACAAGACCCTCGGGTGCCGTGAATGTCAATCAAGCAAGCTACGGAATTTGCCGGCAATGTTTTTCTTGTAAAGTGTATGGAAGCTGGATGAATTAGATGCCAAAAACCAACCACTTTCATGTGGTATTGTACAGAAAGGACAACTTTTTTTCTCCTCCATTTGAAAATGTGGGCGTTATCATCATTACTGTCTGATTCCATTCAATGCAAGTCATCTGTATATACGGCGGATACTGCAAATATCCAAAATAGTTTCTCTCGTTTTGATGAAATAACA
Organism: Nerophis ophidion; assembly: GCF_033978795.1. Lineage (NCBI taxonomy): Eukaryota > Metazoa > Chordata > Actinopteri > Syngnathiformes > Syngnathidae > Nerophis > Nerophis ophidion. Next base: position 74,556,780 of record NC_084615.1, read on the forward strand.
TTAGAAGAATTGTTACAATGTGTAAATGGAATAAAACAAACAACATGTTTACTTGACCCACTTCCCGGGAAACTTATCAAGGAGCTTTTTGTATTATTAGGTCCATCAGTGCTAAATATTATAAACTATTATTATCACTTTCCTCGGGCACTGTTCCCCTGGCATTCAAAAAAGCGGTTATTCATCCTCTCCTTAAAAGACCTAACATCGATCCTGACCTCATGGTAAACTACCGACCGGTGTCTCACCTTCCCTTTATTTCAAAAATCCTCGAAAAAATTGTTGCAGAGCAGCTAAATGAACACTTAGCGTTTAATCAGGCAATCAAGCAAGCTACGGAATTTGCCGCCAATGTTTTTCTTGTAAAGTGTATGGAAGCTGGATGAATTAGATGCCAAAAACCAACCACTTTCATGTGGTATTGTACAGAAAGGACAACTTTTTTTCTCCTCCATTTGAAAATGTGGGCGTTATCATCATTACTGTCTGATTCCAATCAATGCAAGTCATCAGAATCAGGTAATTCACCAACTTATATTCTTGTCTTTGTGAAAGAAAGACATCTATAAGTGTTACACATGCTTGTATTATCATTAAACACATTTAACTTGTTTACAAAAATGTCTCTTTCATAAATAAATAAATATAAATGATATATATAAATGAGGTAGATCCCCTCGAGTTGGTCAATTGAAAAGTAGCTCGCCTGCAGAAAAAGTGTGGGCACCCCTGTTCAACTGTATATGGGAAAACAAAAACATAGAATTCTCTCACGGTTAATTATTGTCATTTACAGTTCTCATGTTTTATTAGTAGGTGGTTGTTTTTATGTTTGACTTTAAAAGAATGAAATTAAAACAAAATAAGTCGAGAGCGGTTATTCTCTTCTCAGTTCCACCCATAACTTGTTTGGGAAATTAAACCCGTTCCGGCCAGTAAATGTGTCAGTTGTTGGATATAAGCTGTGTGTTTTCCCATGATGGCTCAGTGGTTGCCCGTAGTGACACTGACAGTAAACATGCAGGAATAACAGCAAGTGACAGCAAGATCGGACTTACCAAGTTGCCTGCTCTGTTTCACTTCTCTTTCTGTAAAGCTTACACATTGTAATTGTGGAATCAAAAACATAGCAACTGCTTGTAGGCTCCGATTTCTCAAAAGGGCTTCAAACTTTCTAATCAAATCCAACTTTAGTTTTTATAGCACTTTTCATACACAGGCGAGTGGCAAACACAGTGCTTTGTACAAAACAAAGAAGAGAAAAAAACACACCCGCACACACACACAAAGACACACACACACACAAAGACACACACACACACACAGACACACACACAGCACTATTGACAATAACAAAACAAAACATGGCATGGCACTAAAGGTTGACAAAAATCACCACCTTTGAGGCATCAACACTGGAGAATATATACGAATAACGCCATCTAAAAATTTGTGTGAAAATCTGATATTACATATGTAAAAATAAAATATAAATACGACTTGTCCAGGGTATATCTGGCTTTTTGTCCGAGGGCAGCTTGCTGGGATAAAGAAGTAGAAGAAAGATGGATGGATGGAAAATAGAAATAATATAAATAACATTAAGACAATAATAGTATTAATGATAGCAATTAATAAAATCCCTAAAAACACAATAAAAATAATAAGTATGAAAATATATATATATATATATGAAGAGGGTAGGGTTGTCCCGGGTACCAAAATACCAAAATGTATTTCGATACTTTTCTAAGTAAAGAGGACCACAAAAAGTGGCATTATTGGCTTTATTTTGACAACAAATCTTAGGGCACCTGGCCACACCTGGTGTCAATCAGCCCACTCCTATTTTACCTGCTTTGTTCCTCCAGTCAGTGCTGGATTATTGTCTTTTCGATATCGCTCCTGCCCTGCGATGAGGTGGCGACTTGTCCAGGGTGTACCCTGCCTTCCGCCCGACTGTAGCTGAGATAGGCGCCAGCGCCCCCCGCGACACCGAAAGGGAATAAGCGGTAGAAAATGGATGGATTAATAAAATCCCCTAAAAAAACAATAAAAATAATAAATATGAAAAAAAAAAAATATATATATATATATATGTATATATGAAGAGGGTAGGGTTGTCCCGGTACCAAAATACCAAAATGTATTTCGATACTTTTCTAAATAAAGGGGACCACAAAAAGTGGCATTATTGGCCTTATTTTGACAACAAATCTTAGGGTACCTTAAATAAATGTTTCTTATTGCAATTCTGTCCTTAAATAAAATAGTGAACGTACGAGAAAACTTTTATTTAATTAGTAAGCAGACACAGGCTCCTAATTCAGCCGCTGACGTATGCGGTAACATATCGTGGCATTTATCCTTCTATTATTTTGTCAAAATTATTAAGGACAAGTGGTAGAAAATGAATTATTAATCTACTTGTTCAATAACTGTTAATATCTGCTTACTTTCTTTTTTAACATGTTTTATATACACTTCTGTTAAAATGTAATAATCATTTATTCTTCTGTTGTTTGGATGCTTTACATTATTTTTGGATGATACCACAAATTTAGGTATCAATCCGATACCAAGTAGTTAAAGGGATCACATTTGGTCACATTCAAAGTCATCATGTGTCTAGGGACATAATTCCTGAGTTTATAAACATAATATTGGTAGGCTTGCCCCTGACAGTTTGTTCGTGTTTTAGTTTTTCCTCTGTGTGTGTTTAGTATTTCCTGTCCTTAGTTCCTGTCAGCACCCTTATTTTGGTTCAGCTTCCTGTTTTCCCCTCAATGGCGGCTGATTGGCACCTGGCCACACCTGGTGTCAATCAGCCCACTCCTATTTTACCTGCTTTGTTCCTCCAGTCAGTGCTGGATTATTGTCTTTTCGATATCGCTCCCATCGTGCCGTGTGTTGTATTTGCAGCGTAGCCGTAAGCTTTATCCATTAGATCAGGGGTGGGCATTACGTCGATCGCGATCGACTGGTCGATCTCGGAGGGTGTGTCAGTCGATCTCAAGCCAGGCATTAAAAAATAGACATAAAAATGAGCAATCATCAATCATACCAAGACTTCACTTTCGTCAGTTGTTTGACATTCTCGGCACCCGAGGATCTTGTGAGATGACGCTGGCTGCTGCGAGCTCATATTTAAGAAAAAAATCACTAACAAGGCGGACGCAGAAAAACACATTTTATTTCTAGAGACTCCGTACCTACTGTCAAAACTCTAAAGACCGACTGCACAGTTCCTGTCTTCACCATAAAAGACCTGTTTCATCCTGCCTGTGCTAACAAAATAAGAGTCTCAGAAAGCTAGCGTGCACAAGCTAGCAAGCTACGGAGTTTGATGCCAATGTATTTCTCCCCCGCCCTCAGCGACCGCTCGCTCTCCTCGCTCGCCCACCCGCACACTCACTGACGTCACTCACCTGCTGCCAGACATTAAAGGGCCACACACATATGCTACTCTCATAACAAAGTGTTTTAAAACCAGTATGCAAGTTGGACAAATGAGATGCCAAATACAACCACTTTCATGTGGTATTGGACAGAAAGGAGGACTTTTTTTTTTCCTCCATTTGAAAATGCGGACGTTATCAGCACCACTGTCTAATTCCAATCAATGCAAGTCATCAGAATCAGGTAATACACCAACTTATATTCTTGTCTTCATGAAAGAAAGGAATCTATGTGTGTTAAACATGCTTGTATTATCATTAAACACCATTAACTTGTTAACAAAAATGTCTCTTTCATAAATAAATAAATATAAATTATAAATAGGAATGAGGTAGATCTCCTCGACTTGGTCAATTGAAAAGTAGCTCACCTGCAGAAAAAGTGTGAGCGCCCCTGCATTAGATGTTTGTAGCTTACTGTTTTTTGTTCCCTGCTTCCAGTTTGTTTTGTACCACATGTTACGACTTCTGTTTTCCTGCTCGCTACCCGCTAGCTTCCACGCTAGACCTTTTTTGTTTTTGCTAACTTCCATGTTAAGCTCCTTTTATTTTGTAGCTCCCATGCTAGCTCCCTTAGTTTGTTACCGGCCTCCGTGCGCGCTTTGTGTTAGTACCCTTTTGTTTGTTCTAATTCTACTATTTTTATTAAATCATGTGTTCTCACTACATGCCTGCCTCCATCTCTGCATCTTGGGGTTGGTCACAAAATGACTCTGACAAATATAAATAAAATAAAAAAAGATTTTGTAATGCTAAAAAATATTGATTGTAATCATGGTAGTATTGACTAGATACGCGCCTGTGCTTGGTATCATTACAGTGGATGTTAGCTGTAGATCCACCAATGGCGTTTGTTTACATTGTGACGCCGGTGAGCTACGGTGTGTAGTGAAGCATGTTTAGCTATTCCTCGTCCAGCAGGGATGATACTTGTAAGAAATGTATTTTATTTGTCGCGAGGAGGCGAGGATTAGTGATTTAGAAGCAGCTACAACACTGTGGACCGCGGCTGAACTAGCTAGCCGTGTCTTAAAGCACCTCTTCCTGAGGGTGTTTCAGTGTTATAGCTTCACCTTTTTTTTTTTTTTTTCAAATCAACAGTCTCTGCAGTCCTGAGGCTCTCTGGCAAGCTCAGCTGTTCCAGGGGTGGCGACCTTAATGACTAAATGCCGCTTCACCCCGGGCCTTTGTTCTGGTATTTGGTAAAGATTAAAGGACCTCAGGATCCACGAGGGTTGGGACGGTAAAATCAGGTCAGGTAGATGTGAAGGCGCGAGGCCATTAAAACATTTAAGAACAAATAATACAACTTTAGAATCGACCCTGAAGCGGACGAGGACCCAATGCGGCGACTTTAAAACTGGTGTAATGTGCTACCGACCTCTGGTCCTTGTCAGCACTCCGTAGTGTGTAGCGGCAGTCTATAAACTTGTTTCATTCTTAATAGAAAAAAATAAAAATAAAAAATAAAAAATATATATATATATATATATATATATATATATATATATACATATATATATATATACATATATATACATACATATATATATACATATATATGTATATATATATATATATATGTATATATATATATATATATACATATATATATATATACATACATATATATATATATATATATATATATATATATATATATATATATATATATATATATGTATATATATATATATATATATATATATATATATACATATGTATACATATATATGTATATATAATAAATAATAAATAAATGGGTTGTACTTGTATAGCGCTTTTCTACCTTCAAGGTACTCAAAGCGCTTTGACACTACTTCCACATTTACCCATTCACACACACATTCACACACTGATGGAGGGAGCTGCCATGCAAGGCGCCAACCAGCACCCATATATATTTTTTATTTTTATTTTTTTTATTTATTTATTTATTTATTTTCTATTGATAGTACTTTTGTTTTCTGCAGCAAAATTGATGAATAGTAATATTTGTCACACATTAAGTCCATGCCTCAGGTACTGCAAGCTGTTATACAAGCCAGAGGTGGTGCGACAAAAGTACTATTGGTGTGTTGTAGTGTTTTTGTTTGTTTTTCAAATTCCATTATTTCTTTTACCAAATTGAGTGATTCAATATTTATTGCACTCTGCTTGTTTTAAAAATGAAACCCTTACTGCCCACTGTGACCAGTGACAACCACAATCTAAATTCTCGAGTTATTTTAGTGTTCCTTAAAGCCTGAAAGCCTCCATTCGAAATGGTTATAAGTTTTTTTTGTCATATTTGTTATCTGATTTTTTCCTACAAAATTAAACAACTAAGTTAACATTCGGGCAGCACAGGGGTTAGTGCGTCTGCCTCACAATACGAAGGTCCTGAGTAGTCCTGGGTTCAATCCCGGGCTCGGGATCTTTCTGTGTGGAGTGACTGCGTGGGTTCCCTCCGGGTACTCCGGCTTCCTCCCACTTCCAAAAACATGCACCTGGGGATAGGTTGATTGGCAACACTAAATTGGCCCTAGTGTGTGAATGTGAGTGTGAATGTTGTCTGTCTATCTGTGCTGGCCCTACGATGAGGTGGCGACTTGTCCAGGGTGTACACAGCCTTCCGCCCGATTGTAGCTGAGATAGGCACCAGCGCCCCCCGCGAACCCAAAGGGAATAAGCGGTAGAAAATGGATGGATGGATGGAAGTTAAAATCCCCCAACTCTGGTGATTCCATCATTTTTTATACCGCAGTGTTTTTCAACTTTTTTTGAGCCGAGGCACATTTTTTTTGCGTTGAAAAAATCCGGAGGCACACCACCAGCAAAAATCGTTAAAAAAAGGAAACTCAGTTGACAGTAAAAAGTTGTTGTCGGAATTGTTTGATATGAATTTAAGCATAACCATAACGAAGTGTGCATCACTATAGCTCTTGTCTCAAAGTAGGTGCACTGTCACAACCCGTCACATCCCGCCGTGACTTATCTTGAGTTTTTCTGTGTTTTCCTGTGTGTAGTGTTTTAGTTCTTGTCTTGCGCTCCCTATTTTGGTGTTGATTGTCAAGTCATGTACGGAGGTACTTTGTGGACACCGTCTGCTCCACAACGCTGTAAGTCTTTGCTGTCGTCCAGCATTCTGTTTTTGTTTACTTTGTAGCCAGCTCAGTTTTAGTTTCGTTCTGCATAGCCTTCCCTAAGCTTCAATGCCTTTTCTTAGCGGCACTCACCTTTTATTTTTGGTTTAAGCATCAGACACCTTTTTACCTGCACGCTGCCTCCCGCTGTTTCCGACATCTACAAAGCAATTAGCTACCGGCTGCCACCTACTGATATGGAAGAGTATTACACGGTTACTCTGCCGAGCTCTAGACAGCACAGACACTCAAGAGCAACACATAATTTGCAGACTATGAGGTGGCGACTTGTCCAGGGTATATTCCGCCCTCCGCCCGAATGCAGCTGAGATAGGCTCCAGCTACCCCGAACGGGACAAGCGGTAACAAATGGATAGCAAAAAATATTTTTAACCCAAATAGGTGAAATTAGATCATCTCCCACGGCACACCAGATTGTGTCTCACGGCACACTATAGTGCCACGGCACAGTGGTTGAAAAACACTAGTATACCGAATGCACATTTAATAAGCACGTCAGCGGTTTCCTCCCCTAGTTAAAACACTGAATGTTAGGTTAAAGCTGTGCGTCTCAAATAGTGAGGCGGGCCTGCGTTCTGACATCCTAATTTTGATTAAAAAATCAGCACAAATTGTTTTATGAATTTTTATTTTGTAGGTCAAAATGTTTTCTATGCAGTATTGTGCTCCCGAGTTACCACTAATGTTGCTGACCAATTTGAATTCATTAGCCCTAGTGTGTGAATGTGAGTGTGAATGTTGTCTATCTGTGTTGGCCCTGCGATGAAGTGGCGACTTGTCCAGGGTGTACCCCGCCTTCCGCCTGAATGCAGCTGAGATAGGCTCCAGCACCCCCCTCCCCGCAACCCTAAAAAGGGACAAGCGGTAGAAAATGGATGGATGGATGGATGGATGGATAGCACTATTGTGTGAATGTGAGTGTGAATGTTGTCTATCTGTGTCGGCCCTGTGATGAGTCGGCGACTTGTCCAGGGTGTACCCCGCCTTCCACCCGGATGCTGCAGAGATAGGCTCCAGCACCCCCCTCCCCACAACCCCAAAAAGGGACAAGCAGTAGAAAATGGATGGATGGATAGCCCTATTGTGTGGATGTGACTGTGAGTGTTGTCTATCTGTGTTGGCCCTGTGATGAGTCGGCGACTTGTCCAGGGTGTACAGCGCCTTCCACCCGGATGCTGCAGAGATAGGCTCCAGCACCCCCCTCCCCACAACCCCAAAAAGGGACAAGCAGTAGAAAATGGATGGATGGATAGCCCTATTGTGTGGATGTGACTGTGAGTGTTGTCTATCTGTGTTGGCCCTGTGATGAGTCGGCGACTTGTCCAGGGTGTACAGCGCCTTCCACCCGGATGCTGCAGAGATAGGCTCCAGCACCCCCCTCCCCGCAACCCCAAAAAGGGACAAGCAGTAGAAAATGGATGGATGGATAGCCCTATTGTGTGGATGTGACTGTGAGTGTTGTCTATCTGTGTTGGCCCTGTGATGAGTCGGCGACTTGTCCAGGGTGTACAGCGCCTTCCACCCGGATGCTGCAGAGATAGGCTCCAGCACCCCCCTCCCCGCAACCCCAAAAAGGGACAAGCAGTAGAAAATGGATGGATGGATAGCCCTATTGTGTGGATGTGACTGTGAGTGTTGTCTATCTGTGTTGGCCCTGTGATGAGTCGGCGACTTGTCCAGGGTGTACAGCGCCTTCCGCCCGGATGCAGCAGAGATAGGCTCCAGCACCCCCCCCCCCCCCCCCCCCCCCCCCCCGCAACCCCAAAAAGGGACAAGCGGCAGAAAATGGATGGATGGATGGATAGCCCTATTGTGTGAATGTGAGTGTGAATGTTGTCTATCTGTGTTGGCCCTGTGATTGTCCAGGGTGTACACCGCCTTCCGCCCGGGTGCTGCTGAGATAGGCTCCAGCACCCCATTCCCCGCAACCCCAAAAAGGTACAAGTGGTAGGAAATGGATGGATGGATGGTTTCATTTCTGTACTTCCCCCCACCTGGTGTACGTAAGACACGCATACAGTCATAGGACAAACTGTTTAGGTACAGAGTGTCTTCAGCCCCTCCCCTCCTGTATTGTGTGTAACATTCCTGCTCCGTGGTTTTTGGGTCACCGTTGACTCATCGCACAGGAGTGTTAGGTTAAACCGGCTGGAGATATTTTACACTCATTCGCGATGGGTTACGTTTCTGCCTTTCATGTCCTGCCATCCCCTCCCCCAGCTCTATTATGCTCTGCTTTGCCGAGGGTCATAACATCAAGGATGTGGATTCAGAAGGCTGATGGATAGTCCCATCCGACGAGGTCATGAACCAGATACGAGCGACCCGTACGTCCAGACGAGAAGGATTCATTTAAAGGTTTATAAAGCGTCGAAACATCCGGAAAGACTTGTTGCACAACAACTTGGAAAGGAGTTGAACACACCCTCTGCCCGCTTGTCAACAATGAGGCTCCTGATTAGACAACAAGTGTCCATTCTGAGTCAGCAAGAGGGTTTCTCCGAGTGACTGATGTGAAACACAATACTGTATATCAGGCTTTCATCCTAGACCAGGGGTCGGGAACCTTTTTGGCTGAGAGAGCCAAGAAGCCAAATATTTTAAAATGTATTTCCGTAAGAGCCATATAAAATTTTTTTGAACACTGAACACAACAAAACGCGTGCATTTTTAAGAAAGACCAACATTTCTACAGAGGTCTTTTATTCTTTGTATCCATCCCATCCATCGATTTTCTACCGCTTATTCCCTTTCGGGGTCGCGGGGGGTGCTGGCGCCTATCTCAGCTACAATCGGGCGGAAGGCAGGGTACACCCTGGACAAGTCGCCGCCTCATCGCAGGGCCAACACAGATAGACAGACAACATTCACATTCACACACTAGGGCCAATTTAGTGTTGCCAATCAACCTATCCCCAGGTGCATGTCTTTGGAAGTGGGAGGAAGCCGGAGTACCCGGACAGAACCCACGCATTCACGGGGAGAACATGCAAACTCCACACAGAAAGTTCCTGGATTTGAACCCTGGACTGCAGGAACTTCGTATTGTGAGGCAGACGCACTATTCTTTGTAATAACATTGTTATTCTGAAGCTAACTGTGGAGGGGGCGTGGCCTGCGGGCCTGCAGCGAAGCGGGGTGTTGCCAGTACCGGCCTCTAAATCA